>NW_026918874.1:0-14945 GCF_032062105.1 Saccostrea cuccullata | reverse complement strand
TTCTTTGGTTTGGTTTAATTTTAGACAAGTTTTTATCAGGTTAGTTGAATTTTTCCCCCTCCCTACATACACTTTCTAAAACGGTGCTTAGTTAATTGAACTTCTTTTTAATACTTGGTGTTGTATCTCTTTCACATCTCATGATCTGCACTAATTGACCTCAAGCGTGAAAATGATAGAAGTATAAAAAATTCCTTCCTCTATGAAGCACGAAGAGTCTGTTCCAAATTATCTTACAAACCAAAATTACAGCATAAATAGACGTTATTTTAGATTATTTCAATTTCAAGGGCAGAAGGGCTATAAACAACAATTATAATGAAAGTTTTTGTTGTGAAAACAGTGAAAGAATATGTCATATTTTTTGGAGAGCTACCGTTCTTTATCTAATTCAAAAGCAGCCCCATGATCTTCACTATCATATGCAATTGAAATTATTTTTAATGTTTCGTGTTGTATCTCTAACCTCTAACAAATCGTTTCTAGCTGACTTGAATCTGAAAGCAGGAAAATGTTCCTCTTCTTCCTGTGAGATCTTTCAGAGAAGTACGTTCAACTTCCATGAACACTTTCATCACTTTAATTTTTAATGTATATGTAGGTAACGTCGATTATAGTAATACACACTAGATGAGAGCCGAATTTTGTTTTAAACAAAATGATAAATAATTTGAAACACATTAAGTGAAATGAAAAAAAATATATCAGGCATGCCGCAGTATAGAATTAAATTTTTTCATGAATATTGATGATGTCAACAGCTCTTGTAAAAGTTCTTTAGATGTCAAAGATTTTAAGCCACGTTTGAAACTGAAAGATTACATTTTCATATCTTAAAATTTATTTTGTTGATTTCTTTTTTGTTAGCGAAGTAATGTAAACATGAACGTGCATTCTCATATAAATTATGACGTTCTTTGTAAATTACCCATGGAAGGAGCGAAAGGGATTCGTTTCAGTCTTTCTTCTCATGCCACTGTAACGTGTATGATTGGGTTCTACAAGGGATATATGTACAGTGTAAAGCTTTTTCTTTTACTCTGTCTGAGTTAATGATTGGACTAATAATTGTAGCGCCCCTCTATCTGAGGGAAAATCACAATTTAGTAAAATTTGTGTTATCTAGAGACGTGGACTTGGTTTCGCTTTTGCACAGTTTTTACACTAGGTTCCTTTTGATAGGAAAGAACTGAGTGTCTCAATCTTCTGCAGATTTACTGCTCTCAGAAATACCATCAATTCCTTAGATTACCGGCCACTGGTGCTATTTCTGTTGTAAACCTTAACTTCTTGATTTTCTCCGATATTAAATCGATATTTTCTCTGTTCAGACTGCTGCTTCTGCCGTAACCTTCTGAATGCCAGATTTCCCTAAAGCTTTATATACCCTTGGACTGGTCTATTCCAGGGTTAGTCAGGTCATTCCATTATTTATTATCTAGGATCTTCTCTGCGTTTATTTAAATGCCCCTTATCCGTTACACCACAGAAAGCACAATACCGAGTAAACTTGATACCCATGTAAAATACCCTAACCATTATACTTTCTCCAACCTTATTTGTACAATATAAATGTCCCTTGCTGTATCTGTGGCGACATCTGTTGCATACGATGCAGTCATCATTAGTTACTATCTTACCGAGCAACGTATCGGTTGTGATATTTCCCCTACACAATGCATGCGTTTTCCCCTTTACCATTCGTCGGGATTTTGGATGGGCTTTTCTCTTACATACTGTACACTTACACCCCCTTGCTATGACAAAAATTCGAATTCGTATTTTGCAAATTAATCCGTCCTAACAAATTACGAAAAGCTACAACCACCCAAATACTAGCCTTAAATGAACTTACCTTGATTTTCATGAACGTTTCTAATAACAAAATAAGTTTCCACTCAAGTCAAAATACATTTATTACCAATATATAGCGCTATATGTACAGCATGTAATCAGCAAAATAAAACCCTTTTCCTTTAAAATACACCAAGCAAAACACTGTAGTGCAACGTAAATACAATACACTAGACTGGCATTGCCTGTCTTTACCATACACAGGAAAAGACAGGTGATCACCGCCATTAAAGCCAGGGATACCTGGCTTGAGTGACGCGCCATCTTGCGCCGCTGCTCGACGTTACAGCATAAGAAATAATCACACAATGAAGCGATCTGCCTACTCAGTGGATGAGCTTTGAATCGATTTATGTTTCATGCGGTAATTACCTGATGTCACGGCGTCAGGCTGTATAAGGATTGATATTTGCAAACTCCGAAACTAAAAGATCATACCTAGAGATCTAGATTTTGTGAAAGCTGATTTACATTGGAATTCTTCACTTGCATTTTTAGTATGAACTCTTTAACACTCCTGTAAAACAGACATCTGAAGAAAGGAATATTTGTATAGTATGTAGAAAAATTAGTGACCGTGTTATATTAATTGAATCAAAATCAAATACAGTTATTGGTCTTAAAAATATCTATTGTTACAGCCCTGTCTCCTAATTTTGCGGATTGTTCCTCTCTGATGAAATTCAGTGGTGAAACAATTTCAATCTTTTTGTCAAATATTTTGGGCAGCACCTCGTAAATCAAACTTTTCCGTAGCCCGTCGGTAAAACAACCATTGCATCGTTATTCTACGGACTTTTAATAATATGATTTTAATGATATGCATTTTCAATATTTTTTAATTTAAATTGTTTTAACTCCGCAGAAACGCATGACGATTTCAAACTTTCATATCCAACAAGTTTATCTTTAAAAAAGATAGGTGAGCTAGCGCTGTAGCAATTTTAAAAACAGAAAGGAAGATCCGTGATCAAGTGATTTTTTTTTTTTTGCTTAACTACTTAATTTTTATCAAGGCTGGAGTGTGAATTTGTTTTGTGAAGTGTATTTTATAGACACATACATGTAGGTAAAGAAACGAAAGGGGGGGGGGGGGTATTGACTTTTATGAAGCTTTTGGCGCAACAGAACATTTTAACTTGTAATGGAGAGAGGGGAAACTCTATATAGAATGGCGAAGATGCGGTATTGCATGAGCTGATAGAACTTTGTGGCAATGTAGCAAAGAAAATACAGGGGAGTTAAAAGGAATATAGAAAAAAAACTCTCAAAGTGTATTATGTATCGAGAATTCCAGAGAAATCAGATTGTGCTTGGTCCTTTGGGTTAGTCTCGTTTACCCCAGACTCTCGCTCTCGAGACTTTGCCCGAGCGAGAGTCTGGTCTGATTCCTGTTTAATTTTTGTAACCAGTAGAGGTCGCTAAACCGGCTAACAAGATTGCGACTCCCATGAAAATACATGTGAGAATTTACTTTTTAAACAGATATATGCGTTTTTTGTTCCTTGTAAAGCAGACAATTGTATTTTATTATAAAACCAGATAAAAGTAAAGGCGCAACCTCTGACTTTTTAAAGAATACAGATCTTAGCATCGAAGAGAATCTATCAACCAATGAAAATCCATACCGATTTCTCGGTAAGCCTCGATTTGAAATTACAAAAATTAAATAGTAATCAGACCAGACTCTCGCTCGGGCAAAGTCTCGAGAGCGAGAGTCTGGGGAAAATTAGACTACCTTTGGGTCAACCTTTTCAAGAACTGTTATAAAAGATCCGTGCAAATCAGAATTTTTTAAATATAAATATTGCATGGATTTATTCGTTATTTTTTGTGTAAATTCTTGTTTCTGGAATTTGTAAGATTGGCTAAACTAACAAAGCAGATATTAGAGTCTATCTTTAGTTTATCGTCGCAAACCACGGCCAAAATGTATGCTCTTCTCCCGTCTGGAGAGAGCTACATATGCGGACTCCGGACCGGGGTTTGAGACGATGTCTTTGGTTGTGCTTAGACGCAAAAACACCCCAACCTCTCTTCTTGTTTTTGTTTAGAACAATCAGATAATGAATCGGACTTCATCGTAAAAAAGGGAAATTTGAAGTACTGCAATTATGTAGTTATCTCTTGACTGTAAGCTGCACAATAAATGAAAATAGCTAACGAAATTGTTATCGAACGGTCTGCCTATGGTAGTTTTCCTAGAATGCACTACTATGAAGCCGAGCATGCGTATTCAAGGAATTAGGATTAACGTAGTTGCTAGCGCTCGAGAGCGCTAGCAATAACCGACCGCCTCCTGGCGGCCGGTAAAGACAATTTTCGACAGGTGAAGATATCTTCGAAACACCCATTCTCCTATCAAGTGAACGAGTCCCAAAGCATGACAGTCTACTAAGTGTTTACGAGTCATGGCGACACGTGATTTTTGTCGTTTTACTGCATTTTTATTTATCAACGGTAAAACCGTAGAGATTCTTTATCATTTTTTTAGCCCAAATTGAAAGATTATATTTCAAAGACATTACTCCATGCAGAGATGGATCCAGGACTTTCATAACGGGGGGAGGGGGGGGGGGTCTTGCTGCTTTACGGAAGCCTCCAGTGGGCTTAAGAGAAAGGTCGTTATGGGGGGTCAAAAGGCGAAGCCCCTTTAAGCTAATAAGCTAACAATTTCTTACAAAAAAAGAGAGATATTTTTCTTGATTTTAGGATAATGGACATACAAGTTTTTAGCTGCAGATCTGTAGCGTAATGGTTTTATATATTTGTCTCTACAGGCAAAAAACTCGCTTGAAGTGAATTTTCAGCAATGTAACATTTTTAATTAAGCGAGTATATGAATTGTAGAGAACGACTATAAAGGATAAGTAGATGAATAAAATATTCCTATTATTTAAATAATTTGCCTAGAATTGGGAGTTAATGGTAGTTAATTGAACAACGCTTGAAAGTGGAGAGATTCTCCCCAAAAGTGCGCAAAAAATATTGCGCAGTAAATTGCACTTTTTTACATTACGGGTCTGTAGCCTTATTGTCAAACACAAATATATAAAACCATAACGCTACGGATGTGCAGCTTACAAGTTTTAGATACAAAATCAATTCAAACCGGGGGACGCACGCTCACATTAAATATAGGAGTGGTTTTAGATGATTTATATTTGCTTCGAATATCGCACAATCGCTTTGACATTTGAAAGTACATAAACACATTTTGATAATATTAGGGGTTAAATAATAATTGCGCACATTGTCATTAAACTGCTGTCTAAAAATATGTACACGCGTGTCTATCAACACGATAGTGTTAAACAATATACAATCAATCAATCAATCAACACGATAGCACCTACATGTACGTCTTTTAAACAATGGTTTAGGCCGATGTATTTTGTAAATGTGAGCATAGAAAAGAAAGATAGTACATCATTTTCAATATTTCTTTCATAAATCTCAAAAAATAATTGTAAATAAGTTTCCAAGGGACAATTCAAGTAGCCTTTTTTTCAAAACAGCTGAGTACTTGTAGTAGATTTTTTTATTTCGATGAACGTTGTTGCCCTGGTTACTATAAATAGAAATTTCTGTGAAATACTTTTGAAATGTTACGCTGTCTACAGTTTTGGTCTGATTTCAATATAACAAGTAGATTACACTTAAGTACGTAAATCTTTGTTTGTTTTTTGATTTCGAAGACATAAAATTGAATAAATTTATTAAAAAAAACCTTGAAACTGATGAAATATTTAGCGTGTGGCTAATAACTCTGTTTGAGGTATTTTTAATATGTCATTTAAGGACAGATGATACAAACAAACTTTTGTCAAAAATTTTGAAAATACATGTAACAACTTTGATCATGCGTTAATGATTAAAATGATAGATTGATTGTATATTGTTTAACGCTGAGTCGGCAATTTTTCAGCCATATTTCGGCGGACTATTTGTTTAATGGATCAGTGAAGTTTTTGGTTTCTCTGGCGGCCCCCAATGGGCCTACTCTTTTTCGAACTCCAGAGAAACGATCTATGTATTTCTCATTAAAATTACTTTCAAAATTTAGAAAACTTAAGAGAGGGTAAAGATAAAATCATTGAAGAGAAGGAAAAGGGGATAAAAGACCTAAAGGAGCAACGTAATTCAGAGGAAGATCCGAAAAAGTAGAAAAAAAGAAGGAGTTCCTGAAAAGGAAAATTCTGGAATAGTAAGGAAACAGAATCAAATGAATTGTATTTACAGGGTATCTCCATTTCCATTATACACCAATCATGTTTCTCAGAACTATTCATTATCATTCGCTGCATTGTGCCACAAACAAATAAATACACGACGTGTTTCTGTAGCGTAGATCTGAGGGTCCCGAGTTCGAATCTTGCTGGGAGCACTTTTTTGTTTTGCATTTTTTTTTCTTTTTTATTTTCAAAAATGACACGGAAACACTTAAAAAGTTGGAAAGATCTTTTATTGTTCTGTGAACAATAATTCTCCTCGTTATTATTTCATTTCAAACATAATTTTCTTTTCACTTCCGGAATTTACCTGTAAAGCAATTTTATGTTTTCTAAGTAAGAGAAAATTGAATCTAAAAATATTTATCACATACAATATATTGATAAAAATTAAGAAACAAAAACATCTACACATATATGCATACATGTATCCATACATTTAGGACTAAGTGTACGTAGTTCAAGGAGCATAAACTTTTTCACCACATCTAATGTGCACTAAATTAAATGTCAGTGACAGCACCACATTTATATCTAAATCAGTGATAGATTTACAAAAATCTGAAATTGGATTCTGATGATATATGTATGATTTTATCTTTAAATTTTTAATAAGGCGCTTTGCACCCCTCTCAACAGATTTACGACATGAGCATTATGCACTGCATGGACAACTTCTAGGCGCTTTCGCGTTTCATGTACATATATGCCAAGTTGACCTACAGTGTTTTGGAGTACATATTTGGCCATGCATGGTATACTTAGTACATATATTGCGCTCTCTCTCTCTTTCTCTCAAAAGGAATTGTTTCAATGATTTTTGCTCGAATAGTGTAATGCCACTCTCTATCTGCATCTGTCCAGAACTAATGTAAGATCAATTACCGTATATTTTAGTTTACTGTTTACGAAGGTGTATTTCAGGGAACCTTCTTAGCTTGTGTAGACGAAAGCAGGTGTTACTTAAAAGTGCACATGTCACAATGCTTCAGATTTCATTTCTTTATTTTTTGGATAAATGTCACGCCAGGTTCATGTCTGCTTTAAAGAGAAAAAAGCATTACCCTCCCTCTAACTTTTACGTTTTAAACCTTTATTCTGTGCGGAAAACTTCATCCTGATGAATATTGTTTTCATTAAAAATATGAGCTTTAGCGACACTTCAAATTACCAATTCATTCATGCATGGTACTACATTTTTAACATATAGATTTCAGGAGATTTTAGTTGCGGCACGTTATTATGATTTTTTCTACATTTTTACGAAATGTGTGTAAATTCTGTGAAAAACGTATGTTCAAAGGTAATTTGTTCCATAAATGAACACCGGAATAATGAAAAGAATTTTTAAATTGATTTACTACTTGTACACTACATGCATGCCACAGCCACATTATGCATGTACTATAATCAGACTAAAACTGTATTAGGACTTGCATTTTTGAAGTATTTCACAGATGTTTCTATTTTAAATAACCAAGGCAATATCGTTAAACAAAATCAAAAATCGACACAGAATTATGTATCTTAGTCAATAGTGATATCAGACAAAAACTGTAGGAGGAGAAGCATTTCAATATATTTCGCAGAAATTCATATTTTTAGTAATTACGGCAACACCGTTCATCGAATTCAAAAATCGATAAAGAGTATGTTGTATTTAGTGTTGTCTACTTGTGTGCAAAGTTATACTTAAATCAGACCAAAACTGTAGGCGGAGTACCATTTTGAAAATTGTTTACAGACAGACGACGGTCGCGTCTCTCACCAGTACGGCTAAAATGACAAAAGAAATTGCGAGATTTTCAAATTGTTATTATTTAAATTTCGAAAGCATATATTTGTATTGTACTCTTCCTCTATGACAGTCAACCGCGTGGGGTAGTGTTCATGGTATCTGCTCTACAGTCAATTCTTACGTTGTTGATATGAATCCCACTGTGAGACGTGAAGATCGGTCTTTCGGTTGATACTGTATAAACGGAGATCGCATTTCTCAGTCCAGCTGCTGGCACGAAAAAGATCCTTCCTTGCACAAAGTCCAAGCACAGGACAAATCTGTGGTGACGCTTCCATATTAGTGAAATATTCTCAAGAGGGCCGTTAAACTACAATCAATCAATCGTTTATAACATTTTTAATCTTAGTTACATTGGCAACATCATTCACTAATATAAAAGAAATCAATTAAGACTATTATGTATCTTTAAGTAGTCTACTCGTTAACATAAGAACATTACATTCGCTGTGAGTATCTACTGAACCAACTGTGAAATTGATTTTGAATAATTTTTAGGCAAACTCACGCATACAATTATACACGGAGAATTTCGTGCTAGTATGAAGTCACTGTGAGGCTACAGAGACGTTTTAGTAAAGTGATATGTTTGTTCAACCCTTTAACCCCCCCCCCTCCCCCCAAAAATCCAATTTTCTAAGTCAGAGGGGCATAACCCTTTCCAAAATGGTCCGATCGTACCCAAAACAGAATTCGATGTGTATATTTATATTAAAAACTGAATGCTAACTTTGTTTTAATATATGCAACCTCTACAATGAAAATGAATGGAAACTGCAAGTTTATGGATTTTTTTAAGTCCATAGGACATAATTCTATTCAAAATGAAGAAAAGCTGGAGACCAACACCTAGAGATTAAAATTGCAGAAGATTCTTTTCAAAATGAACCGTACCAAAACACTCAAGATATGTACGATGACTCAAACCTGTTTACCCTTATCGTCTCCTCTCAGTACTTTTCATAGGATTTGTCAATGAGATTTAAGATTTGCCAGTAACATTTCGCTTTCCATTGAAATAACGTTAATAATTACAGCTGCTTTTTGATTCCCAAAACATTGTTTAATATCATGTTCTTTGTCATTTTATACCACAACATTTCTAGCAACTCGAAATCATCGAAGTACTTGAAATTTTTTTTCTTTAATAGTGATTACAGGGTGTGAAACTGAGAGAGATCATAAAGATGAATGATTGTTTAATGTCTCTCTCAAGAATGTTTTACTCATTAAGACACCACCACCTGCCCATGGAGAGCTGCAATTTTTTTCCTCTACTCAGCACTCAGGGCCATCGAGGGGTCTGTTTCGTGCCAGCACCTACGTGACAGAACCTCGGTTAAATACACGCTGATTTGAAGGACCCTTCTCCAAGTTTAACAAGACGGACTCGGATCCTCGACGTAAGGAGCAAGTCCTGATTGTGCAACTCCTAGAGTAGAGAGTCTAACCACTGTGCACCGCTGACGATAAGATGATAACGATTGATTGTCAATGACTGTTGTTGTTTTAAGCCGAGTCGGCATGAAAAATAACTGCTAAATTCCAAACAAATGAATTTCAAAAATAGCAAAAGGTGAGACGTATTTTGGATTGAAAATCCGTAAAAAAAAATACGGTGAAATCGTAAGAGTAAACAGCTCTGTGACATAGACATTCTTATGAAAAATCTGTATACCAAATTTAATTTCAATATGTACAATCTCTATAAAGTAAGTACACCTTTCACATGTTTTATGAAATCTAAATATCCAAGCATGGTATTTCTTGGTGTAGTCAAGTAATGTTGAAATCAGTATAAAACTGTAGGAGTGTCAATCTGAAAAATTGTTTGTGGACAGATAGTCAATCAGAGAGAAAAACAACACACACCTTCCTATTGCACAAGAAAACGATGAAGTATCGTATGCCATACCAGGTGTGGAAACACCGTTTCAAACAAATCAGCTCTCTTAACTGTTTAGATAATTAGAAAACAGAAGCACTGTACGTAAGAAAACAGAAGCACTGGTCGTACTGTGTCAGCTACACGTCAGACCTGCCTAACAGCTTGTGCTACTATCCCGCCAAATGACATTTTACTTAAAATAAGACGTACTATGGAACAGTCGCACAGAAACTATATGTACAACTAAATGACAAAATGATAGAAAACAAGTCGTACCTCAATACAGTTGCACAGATATAATACAACATATTACCAGTTGAAGTTGCAAATTTGCCTTTTACCCCCTGTCCTATCGTTGGAAAATAATTAACACCTCGTACAAATACTATTTCTTTTAAAGAAATAATAATTACTTGCTTTAAAAGTAAAACTTCCATACAGAAAACTAGTTGATATCGTTTTTTTTATTCAAACAAAAACACATTATTCCCTTTACAATATTAACAAGTGCAATTTACGATCTGGGTCATAAATAATAATGGCCTAGGGATGTCAACGAATATTCGAATATTCATTCGATGAGTTAATATTCGAATATAAATTCATGATTCGAATTTTAAGTATACAAGCATTAAAAAAGAAAAATAAAATCTGACAAAAACTGAAGTTTTATCAGAAACTGAATCAAATTCTCATCGTTGACCAATAATTAGATTTTATTTAAAACAAAATTAAAAGACTTTCCTCTTGGATTACCTTAAAGTAGTGAATAGTGTGTCTATTAAAATAATATAAATTCTTCATTTGATCATTTAAAGGGAACGTTTGGTCAGAATTAAAATTTTTATATATAAAACTGTACCTCTCATATAAAAAGAAAAGCTGCATCTAACCAGAATGCGCTGTTCATAACAGCAGTTAAATTGGATTTTAATAGCTTAATCGGAGCAGCATGGGGAAAACCTTATCATGGCCGCTGCTGACGTAGAGCAGACAGATTAAATGCCAGATGGCTAAGAGTCAATGTGTTTATGACTGCAGAAAAATAAAATTCCTTCTTTCAGATATAAGTTAATCTAAGCAATTGTTAATTTATAGCAATTAAATTAACATCCTTTTTGGACACATTAGAACTTTAAAAAGTTTTAGTTAAAGTTTTGTAAAATAATACAACCTTTGCAGCTAAGTTTTTAATTAAGGTTAAATCCAACCAGTTTATGGCGTTTTATTATTAATTCCTTGTTTTATTTTCCTAAATTCTGAAACACTAGAAGCATAGGAATGTGAAATTATATTTACTATAATATATTCATATCCAAAATTAAAATGCACACACTTAATTGGCACATTTTCACAACTTGATTATGCCATGATAGTGTTTACACTTAGAGCGGAATTGCCTGCAATACGTCATAAAAGTGAGGATTGTGGGAAATATTTAGCAAGCGCGATAACTTTATCTCTCAACATGGCAGCCTCCATCAGCCAGTTTACTCATAACTTTGATGTCTTATTACTATATAATTAAGTTAAAACAAATGGCAGTAAGAGGTAAAATTCATTATTGACCATTCAATGAATGAAATATCAAAAAGTTTTTTTTAGACCAAACGTTTCCTTTAATTAGAGGTATAACAGTATACAGTACTTAGAATTAGTCTGTATTGTTGAAAAGACGCATTTTTGTTTATGTATACATCATTAAAATCATTATCAGGAAATTCCTAAGCGAAAAGTAATTGCTTTTAATGTTTCTCCATTAGATAATTGTTATTTAGCAATATGTCCGTCTAACTGGATTAAACAAACCCGTTTTCTTGATGGCAGAATAAATCGCACACCTGTGCGATGTAAAAAAAAAAATAGCCTTGGAATTTTCCTTAAAATGAGGTCTGGATTAAGCAATGACGTATTATCTTCAATTTTCAATATATCTAAGGCAAGCATTCGAAGTCTATTTCAGCAGCAAGATGTGTGTTAATGGAGAGTTTTGTTCCACAAAACATCGGTTTCTCACACGTATCTCGGCAAGAAGTCATCAACCAACATACGCGTCTACTTGCTGAATCTTTGTTCAGAGGAACTGGTACATAAGCCCTGCTTGTCATAGATAGAACATACATCTTAATCCAGAAGAGCAATAATTTCACCTTTCAACGAAAAAGTTGTAGTCTGCACATTGGTTAAACCCATGGTAATTGTTTCTACCAGTGGATACTACATCTCCGTTTTAGGACCTTATCTTGCACGAAACAGCGATGCTACAATATTAAATCATATAATGAAGACAAACAAGTAAGATGTTTTAAACTGTATGGAAGATTATTTCATTGTGGAGCAGGGATTCCGAGATTCCATGGAATATCTCGAAGAGCTTGGAATTAAAGCATGTATGCCCACCTTCATGAAGAAAGGAGAAAAACAGTTTTACACACAGGACTACAATACAAGCCGCTTAGTTAAGAGGGTATTTTTTGCATTGAATATAAAATATTTTTATTAATTATCTATTTCAAACAAAAATAGAGTGAGCAATTACATTTGCACTAAAAATGTTTAAGCATTTCTCTCTTTCTTAGATCCATAAAAAATATCATGATTTGGCATCTCTGTTAATACTCAGCGGAAGGGGGGTGTATTTTTCCAGTTTGGACAGTTTTACTGACTGTTACTATTGAAAATGTAAATTGAAAGGCTGAATCCCCCTTTTTATTTACTACTTTAAAGTTATATCAGGGAAATGCACTATTTTATGTCAACAAAATTGGTACTAAAACAAGTTGGCATTGAAAGAAATTAGCCCCCCCCCCCCTTCCTCCCCTACGGAATAGGATTTCCGATTTTTTCTATTATTTGCTTGTCAACTTTTTCGGTAAGTAATTTTCATTATATAGTAAAATTTTTATAAATGTGCATTACATCATTGATCTTGACAGAACGCAGAACTGGAGAAGAAAAAAAGAAAAGAAGAAAAATTAAAAAGATTAATCTTCGCTGTGTTGCTGGAGGATGAATCACTCAGCAGCGATGAAGAATCTGAGGTAATGAATTTATAAAGTAATAATTTTTCACCCACTTACTGGCCTCCTGGTTAAAAAAGAAAACTTCCAAAGCTATTTGAGTATCTTCTGTACATCAATTATATTCTTAAAAGATGATTTGGCTACTGTGTAGAATGTGAGGAAATTTACTGGGATCCAGGATTCAATGCAGATTAAGTCGTTTTTACACCCAGTTTGTCCAGAGGATGAAAATGAAATTCCTAGATCGAATCTTATTTAAAATTTAGAGGAAAAATCTTTCATAATCTGGGAGATGACGTGGCACCTGCTTTAAATGTTGACATTTCAATTGCCGATAGTGTTCGCCCAAACTTGTGTAGAGCAGGTAAAAAATATGTAATTGTTTATATTTACATTTCCAATGTCTTTGTTTGAGATAAATTAACAAATTGTAAATGTAATTTATTTCCCCATCAATGTTTTGGCGTGGTTCCAAAAAAAACAAAAAAAAACACGTGCATATGGTGGGACAAATATCTAGTCAGAAGCAGAGCTTGGAGCACGTGGATTGCTGAAATTAAAAGCATGAAAATATAGGGAATAGATGTCGTATTTTTTAATTTTATGAAGATGATCAATTGATTGGCTTGCGTGATAATTTTATGCATGAACGCCTTCGGCGTTTATTGAAATTATCACGCAAGCCAATCGATTGATCACATCATAAAATCGAAAAATAAGACAGTTATTCCTTAAATACGCAAGTCAGTTTTTACTGTGTCCCAAGTGTTTCTTTGCTGTCTGTAGCATCAAGTTGTTAAACTTATTTACCATATAGTTGCGGATACTATTTATTTAACATATAAGTAGAAATTTTTTTACCAATTAAAAAGTAAAATCTACCCTTCTTCTTAGTTCTAACCTAATTAATTTTTTATACGAGGTCGTTCCTCATGCTAAGTAAGACACGGGATAATTTATTATTACATCTACTTGTACGTAAATTGGAACATCTTTTAGAAGAATAGAAGATTTTTTATTTGAGTTTTGTTCTTTTTCCCTTGTCAATCATTTCGGTGCCCCCGCTTTTCTTTTTTTTCAGAGAAATAGTTAAGAATGTTTATTTTTTACGATGAAAAATCTTGATTTTCGTTATTTTTAAGGGAATCAAATCATGAGTCTGAAAATACAAATATCATTAAGTTATTATATAGCTCCACGTTGTATTTTACGTAAAGAAAATTCATGTAGTTACGCACGCCTACACTGTACGTCAAAATAAATATTCCATGTATGTCATGCGATATTTTATACATTTATACACAGAAATATATGTCATGTTATACATCAAATGAAAGAGAAAGTAAAACTCTACAAGAATCAAATAAAAACTGAAAATGTCAAAATTCTTCGTTAAGGGAGGTTTTTGCTTGGCGCCCAACATATAGAGAAAGTTTTTCCTTCATTGTTTTTAAATAGTTGCTATAAATATTACCCACATCAATGCATGGTACTACATGTACGATAAGAGTTGTTTGTTTTACGCTTCGCTCGTTATAAGATGACAACAGAAAATTTACATCTCAGAAGGTGCAACTTCCGGGCAGGAATTGTTTTGTAAAATACAGGAATTTTTCGAAAGTTATTTTTATATAAGGTAAACCAACAATTTAAACTCCCGTCCCAACGTGTTTAAAATCAAGAGAAATGATTCCGGTAAAGCCGTCTTGAAATGATCAACCGACAAGGAAAAATATAATGCGTTTGTCTATAGAGCACCTAGTTTAAAGCTGAACACGATTCGTGAAATAATTGTGTCCGCCATTTTAGTTCCCGAGTCTCGCTACACCGCAGACCCCTATAAATAGGGCAAGAATTGGCGATTGTTCAGTTTAATCAGTCGACATTGGTGTCGACGGACGTATGCTATACAGGACTTGGTAGCGAGAATAATAACGTAATACTTCGTCTAATGCGGGAAAGTAAGATACCAAATAAATTTACAATTATAGTTGTTTAAGTCAGTGCATTATGTACAAAAAATATAGATAAATGTAATTGCAATAAAATACAAACAAAGGTAATGCAAGATAACCAGCACGAACACGTGTCGCCATTCCACGCCGATACCTGTGACAATAAAGCAGTCAGGTGTAACGAAAGCGACGAGC
>NW_026918873.1:0-14644 GCF_032062105.1 Saccostrea cuccullata | reverse complement strand
ACTTTTCAATTATTTTCACTCTGTCACTGGCAGTAAATTAAGATTTGTCAATAAAACTTGCTTCATTTATTTCCATAAAGATTAGAGGTAGGTCAGGAACTGCCTGTTAAATCTGTGATGCTGTTGTTGTGATTATGAGAGGACTCATGCAATCTCATCTGTTGCTTTACTCCATTGATTTCTTAATTTAATAGTTATAGGACATGTACCGACAATCCTTAATCAATTGTACATGATATGTTTTTGTTAGGAGTGTTTTTCAGTGGAGCGAAATTAGTTTTAAAAAATTAAGTTACGTTAAGTTATGTTTATGTAGCAATTGAAACAAATGTTGAAAGACATGTATTACATGTATAACTCAAATTGTCATTGAAATTACTTTGTGAAATGTCATTCTATTCAAAGGAGTGTGAAGCTTATTAAAGCTTGATAGAAATATGTTAATGAATTTTATCCACTGAGGTTTAGAAACATCCTTTTGTAAGTTATAATTTGCATGCATGAAAGTCTTCAAGTACCGGTTTGTTAGAAGAGTCCCTTTAGATGTCCTTTTTTAGCGCTGTTCTTCGACTAAATGAGAAGGGATTATTACAGAGATGTTTGCATGACATAGGTTGTAACTTCCTGCAGTTTTTCCCAGTCTGGTCTTTTTATTTTCCCTCTGTCTGATCTTCGTAATTGATTACAGGTAAACCCTAGGTTGATGGTTAATGCGTTTCTTTTAAGCTCGGGTTTTTGTCTAGAGCACAGTCAGTAATTATGGAAATGAAAGGTAAACTGCTCTAAATGATGAGAGGTTGTTGTCAGCATAATGTACCTGTATTTTTTGAGTGGTTGTCCCCCTCCCTGATATTCTGTGTCTCTGCGATCTGGCTACAGTAAAACTTGTCTAGTATACCGGGAAACACAGATAGAATTGTATAGAGAATTTTTATGTATTTTAAGAATTTGTTTTAGTATACCTGGAAAAATTCATAGCAAAATTCATTGAAAAATTGTAAAGTAATAATGATCTGTGATATTATGAATTAACATATATAATGAACTGATTTTGTGTCCCCTAGCATCAATATATTTTTTTTTACCTTGACCTTACCTTTGACCTCACCATGTTTAAAATTGTTGACTAGCTCAGTTTCATAGAAACTTCATATCTAATGAATTTTGACGAGTGCTATTGACTATATCTATTTATTGAACTTGACATTCTTTTTGACCTTGACCACATCTAAATTTAGATCACTTTCACAGAAGTCTGGAATATGTGCTATTTCTAAAAAAAAAAAACAAAAAAAAAACCGTCAGATTGCCAAAAATGACTAACAGCCAATGAATTTTGAGGCAAAATTTGGATTCTTCAGCAGACAGTTGGCAGTTCATCAGCTGTTGTCTTGCTCACTTGACCTTTTTTGTCTGCCGACTAATTTTGTGTCTGTATAGTCCAGTTTAATTTTTTTCTGCATCAGATTATAAATTAACCCTCTAATTCAAATTCAAAATTTCATGAAACCAGATTTGTTCAGCTTTTTATAATATTGGCAATTGCAATTTTTCAAAGATTTTTAAAAATATTGGGTAGGTATGGGCTGTCTTAGTTTATACATCCTTTTTATGACAGTTTTTATGATTCAGGTATTGATCATAGACTGAGAGAGCATATTAATAACTCTTAAATTAAATTTTCACTGGAAAAAATACAAACTTTGAAAGCCTGCGGTATTCATTGTCACTAGAGATTGTGTCCCCTAATAATCTGACAAGAATACTGATTGGTGTCATCTGATAATTATGAAGATATTGAATTCTGTTTACTGGGGCTCCCAGGAGGGGCTATACTAAACAACAGCAGCAAACAATATGAGATCCCTGAAGACCCCCATGTCACTTTGTCTTCGTTATACATTAAACAGCAAGGGACAAGGTTTCCCTTTATAATGTAATTTGGTCCAAGTGTTGGATCTAAGCAGGATTTATGTTTTGTAGAAATCAACAATGTTTCCACATGCATTCGGGGTTAAGTTTCATTGACAGGTTTAGAGCAGGGAATACAATATACCTGGATACTTGATATTTAGGAGAAAAAAAATCTTAACCTTAAATTCCATTTGGTTTTAGATGTAAAAAAAAATTGATATTTTACAAATATTACTTAGAACTGCATGGAGATTTACATCTATGTATAAACTATATGTTATGTTTAAAACTAAAAAAAAATTACCTTACAATTTTGGATGTGGTAATATTGTTATTTCTTTCTTTTGTAAAATGACACACTTATTGACTTATATACGTTCAGATCAGTGCGAACAGCTTATAATTAAAAGGTTAGGTATTACCTCAGAAGGCCAAGCCACATATAATTGGCTCTTCACTGTGATTCTTGTATCACTTCATGGTCAATATTTTACTTGCCAGCTGCAGATACCTATGAATATATGGACATTGATTACTTTTATCGGGGAGCATGTAGTGATGAGCTCCTCTGACACGGGTAGAGAGTGGATTACTCGTTATAACAGACCGTCTTTGTCTCCTAATAACACTTGCTGGTTGTAGTTATACTGGATAAGTTTTAGTTATTCAGCCACACTTGGTTTTCACAGTCATTCCTGAATCTGTCAATTAGCGCTGGGAATTCTAGTGATTTTCTGTCATGCTTTTATAGAACATGGAGGACTATTCCGGTAGGTGTTTAGAAGAATCACTTTGCTTCCTTATTATTATCTGTTACATTGTATAAATATCTATAACCTGTTTTAATTGTAATTACAAATTTATGTTTTAATTTTTTTTTTCACAGTTTCCTACTAGATACAATTTACCGGTATCTAAATTAACTTCAATACATGTCTTTTAAGTTAAATTTCCCTCTTGTATTAAATAATTGTTGAATTTATGCAGTTATATATACATATAGTTGTATCATCTACAGAAAAATGAGTAAATTAAAACAATTGTATGCCTAACATTTTTCTGTAGATGATACAACAATAATATTGGACTTGTTATTTTTTAAGAAGATATCTTAAAGGCCTATACCAGTAGTTTACCCTGGGTATATCTTTAGTGTGCATCTGCAATGTCTTGTGTATAGTGACAATAACTTTAGGTCCATGCAATAACTGAACATTTTGCACTAATTATTAATATCCTACATTTTATTAGATTCTTTTAGGGAATGAGAGAAATGTGACCCTTAAAAACAGGATCTAGATTCAGAAGATTAATAAAAAAGGAATACAGAGACTTTCACTGTGAATGTTACCAGCCTATGAATGCCTATAAATGATGGTCTCAGAGTGGATTGCTTGTCTAGACAAAAGGTATGTTAGTTTTCTTTTATGTCAAAAAGGTATGTCAATTTCTTTTTTAGGTCACCTGAGTCACTCAGGTGACCTATTGCTATCTGTTTTCGTCCGTCGTACGTCGTTCGTCGTACGTCGTTCGTCGTCAATCGGTCGTAAACTTTTGAACATTTTCAGCTTCTTCTCTGCAACCACTGATTCAGAACCAATTTCAACCAAATTTGACACAAAGCATCTATGGGTTAAGGGGAACAAAAATTGTGAATTTCATGATCCCTGCCCCCCTGGGGCCTGAGGGGTGGGGCCAAAACCATTAAAATTAATGCAATCTTTAAAAATCTTCTTCTTTACTCCTGGACATCAAGCAGTCAAACTGTTTGCATGATTGTAATCAGCGTTGAGTCCTCTACCAAAATTGTGAAATTCATGGCCCTGGGGTCAGGGATTCTTGTGCTAGGGCGGGGCTCTATTGATTATATAGTGAAAATGCATTAATTCTTTGAAAATCTTATTCTCTGCTCCTGGGTATTAAATAAACTAACAAAGTACATTGTTATGTTGAGCAAGAGTGCCTCTACCAAAATTGTGAATTTTATGGCCCCAGGGTCAGGGGTTCTTGTCTTAGGGCGGGGCTCTATTGATCATATAGTGAAATGCATTTATTCTTTGAAAATCTTCTTCTCTGCTCCTGGGTATTAAATGAATAAAGTAAACACATAGTTATGATGAGCATGAGTGCCTCTACAAAAATTGTGAATTTTATGGCCCCAGGGTCTGGGGTTCTGGTGTTAGGGTGGGGCTCTATTGATTATATAGTGAAAATACATGAATTCTTTGAAAATCTTCTTCTCTGCTCCTGGGTATTAGATAAACTAACTAAGTACACAGTTATGATGCGCAAGAGTGCCTCTACCAAAATTGTGAATTTTATGGCCCCAGGGTCAGGGGTTCTGATGTTAGGGCGGGGCTCTATTGATTATATAGTGAAAGTAAATGAATTTTTTTTTAATCTTCTTCTCTGCTCCTGGGTATTAAATAGACTAACTAAATGCATACTTATGATGAGCATGAGTGCCTCTACTAAAATTGTGAATTTTATGGCCCCAGGGTCAGGGATTCTGGTGTTGGGGGGGGGGGGGGGACTCTATTGATTATATAGTTAAAATGCATGAATTCTTTGAAAATCTTCTTCTCTGCTCCTAGGTATTGAATAGACTAACTAGGTGCATACTTATGATGAGAAAGAGTGCCTCTGCCAATGTTGTGAATTTTATGGCCCCAGGATCAGGGATTCTGGTGTTAGGGCGGGGCTGTATTGATTATACATGTATGTTGAAAAAACATTAAATCTTTGAATATTTTCTTCTTTGCTCCTGGGTTTTAAGCAGATGAACTACCTATATAGTTTATGAGCAAGGGCCCTAATCCTCAAGAATTGTAAATTTCAAGGCCCCAGGGTCAGTTGTACCATAGAGGGAGGGGGGGGGGGGCTATACTTATATACAGAAAATGAATGAATTGTTTGAAATGTGCTCCTTGGTATTAATCAAATAATTTTGAAAAGCAAGGATGCCTTTCCAAAAATTGTTCAATGTGTGGATCTAGGCCTTAGAGTCAAGGGTTAATGTGTGGTAGCGGCACTACTGATTATTGCTGAATATTACTGATTTGTTGAAATGCATTTTTTGTTCCCCTACCCTGCCTATGGGTATTAAGTAACCAAACTAAGGAACTGCTAAGTGTATAGTTATGATGACCAAATTTTAAATGCTATAGTATCTGGCTTAAAACATGGATCAAATTCAATCACTGGAAAGTTGTTGAATAATGCTCAGGTGACCTATAAGGCCCATGGGCCTCTTGTTATGTCTATAGTTGTCTAGAAAAAAAGTAGATCTATGTTGAGGTTTGGTTTTTTAGCTCTACTGGTCAGAGACCAGAAGAGCTTATGCGATGGTAATGCGTCCGTCGTCCGTCCGTCCGTCTGTCTGTCTGTCTGTCTGTCTGTCCGTCTGTCTGTCTGTAAACAATTTTTCAAAATGCTACTCCTCCTACAGTTTTGGTCTGATTTCAATATAACTTGGCACACAAGTAGACTACACTAAGATACATAATTCTGTGTATCGGTTTTTGATTTCATTGAACGGTGTTGCCGTGGTTACTAAAAATAGAAATTTCTATAAAATTCGTTCAAAATGCTACTCCTCCTGCAGTTTTGGTCTGATTTCAATATATAACTTGGCACACAAGTAGACTACACTAAGATACATAATTCTGTGTATCGGTTTTTGATTTCGATGAACGGTGTTGCCGTGGTTACTAAAAATAGAAATTTCTGTAAAATTCTTTCAAAATGCTACTCCTCCTACAGTGTTGGTGTGATTTCAATATAACTTGGCACACAAGTAGACTACACTAAGATACATAATTCTGTGTATCGGTTTTTGATTTCGATGAACGGTGTTGCCGTGGTTACTAAAAATAGAAATTTCTGTAAAATTCTTTCAAAATGCTACTTCTCCTACAGTGTTGGTGTGATTTCAATATAACTCGGCACACAAGTAGACTACACTAAGATACATAATTCTGTATATCGGTTTTTGATTTCGATGAACGGTGTTGCCGTGGTTACTAAAAATAGAAATTTCTGTAAAATTCTTTCAAAATGCTACTCCTCCTACAGTTTTGGTCTGATTTCAATATAACTTGGCACACAAGTAGACTACACTAAGATACATAATTCTATATATCGGTTTTTGATTTTGATGAACGATGTTGCCGTGGTTACTAAAAATAGAATTTTTTGTGAAATTTTTCAAAATGCTACTTCTCCTACAGTGTTGGTCTGATTTCAATATAACTTGGCACAAGAGTAGACTACACTTAGATACATTATTCTGTGTATCGGTTTTGGATTTCGATGAAAGGTGTTGCTGTGGTTACTAAAAATAGAAATTTCTGTGAAATTCTTTCAAAATGCTACTCCTCCTTCAGTTTTGATGTGATTTCAATATAACTTGGCACACAAGTAGACTTCAATAAGGTACATAATTCTGTGTATTGGTTTTTTACTTCAATGAACGGTGTTGCCACAGTTACTAAAAATAGAAATTTCTGTTATATACTCTCAAAATGCTATTCCAAATACAGTTTTAGTCTGATTATAATATAATGTGGCATGCAAGTAGACTATACTAAGAACATAATGAGACTTATTCAAGGATCATTATCCTATTTATTGCTGTTGTAAAGTTTCAATTCCCAACTGCTTAAGTACTTTTCTCTTCCTTTGCTATATAATAAGTACAAACCAGTAGAGCTTCAGTCTCGACAGAGACTTCTGGTTTTGCCTGGTCTAGACAAATTAGGTAACCGTTTTAAAAGAAGAAAAGTTGTTTTATCATGAAACTAGTCTGCCTTGTAACACATTTTGTCAGTTATGGTGAGCTTTTTTGTATATGTACTAAATTTTTGCTTAAATCCTTAAGCTTCAGAGTATTCTTTGAAATTTAAAAGCACCTCGTAGTATTTATGTGACATTAATTGATCCTGAAACTATATACATGTGTATATACTTTTGTATTAAAAGACAAACTATATCAATGATTTGGGGACATATATTGATTTTTGTGGTATTATAAATTTGTCTATTTCAGTTAGAGTTTTAAATTTCACTTGAAAAGAGATAGGATGGGTTGATTGTGTGTATTTTGCAAGTGCCATATGTGACCAATTGACATTCAGTGGAGTACAATTAAGTTATAATTAGCTGCTCATCTGTAGCCATTACTTTATAAGTCACTTAAAAATAACAAAATGCCATTAGATACCTGGTACACATTAAGCTAATCAATGTGTGTACATTGTAACTGTATCCTCACATGTCTAGCGTGAACGCTAATTACTAAGCTGATAAATTTTTCATGGGAATTTAATACCAAGGTAATGAAATTGGTTAATATTAATCTAATCAATGTTGGGTGAATTTAATGTCACCCAACACTTTGCTTTTATACAGTATGGTATTATTGATATAGAAAAATACTTTGCATACAAACGTATACACTGTGAACAGGGTTATTTTCGCATTACTTTATTTTTGCCCTTTCACACTTGCAAAAAATTTTGCCCAGGTTTAAATTCACCCAGTCACAATTTTGTTTAAGAAAATATACTGTACTCTTTAAATTCCTTTTAAAATTTGCCCAACAGAGGTTAGGGCGAAAGAGGCGAAAATAAAACGGGGGCGAAAATTTCCCTGTATACTGTATATAGTACTCAAATTGGAAAGAGCAATTCATGTGGATGCAAAATCTGAATTTTTTTTCTTTAGTTATGGGAGAGGAATATACACACAATACACTTGTAAATTGTCCCTTAGTGCAGTTTTTTGGGATAAAAGAGAGATCTTTATGGGAAAAATAACTTTCCTGATGCCACAGAATCAGAATTTTTCATTTGTGAAATAAAATTTATCATACAATTTTTTTTTCTCTACACCATGAATATGACTGGGGCATATACAGTTTGTCATGTCCATCTTCCATCCTTCTGTATTTCTGTCCTTTAATAACATTTTGCATTAGCACAGTTTAAAAGAAACTTTTCAAATATTTTATCAAGCGTCATGTGCTGATACATATTGATGAGAGCTTTTTTACTATCAACATTTTTTTTTACCTTGGCCCTTTTCTCAACCTTGAACTCTAGCAATTTTCTTAAATTAGTGTTTATCTCAGCTTCATAGAAACTATTGAAGATATGTATTTTCATGAAATTTAAAATTTAAAATATGCTGATACATACTGAGGAGAACTATTAAGCTTCATCCTGGGCAGGGCATTCATGATCTATGGACATACGTATACCGGTACTTATTAAATTTCACACTCTCGAAAAGATTTTTTAATTCTCTGATCACTACAACATCTCTTCTTGTTTCACCCCAACTAGCTCTTAATTATATTATACACTTATCCACTGGGTGTGAGTGGGATAGCTCTTTTATCAAACCCGCGACAGAGAACTATTCCCTGAGGGCTTGCCCGAGGGGAATAGTTCCTGTCAAGGGTTTGATAAAAGAGTTATCCCACTCACAACCAGTGGATAAGCATTTTATTATATTTATACTGATGTATAATTTAATTTCTGATGTTTGAATTTCTTTGGAGAAAGATAATTCTGCAAGAATAATCTGAAATCCTGATGACGTCACAATGCTACTGAAGTCATTATGACATCATCAGTTTAAAGATTTATCGCTGGAAATCAAAATTGGCGGCAACAATTGCATGAATATTTTCTGAGGGTGGATAGCAAAAACTATACCCCGGGGTATAGTTTTGCTATGCGTAGACTATAAAGGATAGTTATTTTACCTTCTGAACTTTATATAGAAAACATTTTAACAGAAGTATAATAAACAGAATTATTATCAATACAGTCCATTCCAATCCTGTCTTTTAATAGACCATGTGACAGAACTGGAGAAGAACTCGATCTGATTTACTCACATTTAAAGAATCTGAAAGCTTTTGAGAAGTTCCACCCCAGCCTTCTCCAGCAGATCTGTGTGTATGGGTACTATGAAGACCTGGACAAAGGCGTTACATGTAAGTTACATTGTTTGATCACATATTAAACAATAATTTTGTTATGGAGTATATTATTAAGTAACTACATCTCTCTGACCTCTTTTTTGAATTTTATTTTTAAAAAATTCATTGGAATATCTGGAATAACATTGATAAGTTAAGTTTTATACATGTATTGAGATTATTTTAAGTCTTGAACAGTAGAAATATCAAAGTTCTGTCAAATTTTAATACGCAGATCGAGTCCTTACCAATTACATTTATATCTTATAGTGTTCCGCCAAGGGGATATTGGGACAAACTGGTACATTGTGATCTCTGGAAGCCTGGAGGTTCTAGTGTCAGAGACAGGGGACCACAAGGTAAATCTAAATAGTTATTCAAGGTCACCTCAAAGAAGTCAAAAAAAGTGAGCTTATGCTGTGCCCCTTATATCAGTTTCCCATAAGATTTAGGAGCAGGTCCATTTCCAAGTTACAATGAATTCTTCCTGGTCCTGTGCCCCTGACATAGGTGTTCCAAATTACAGTTTTAGGTGCAGGTCCATTCTCAAGTAACCATGAACTTTACCTAGACCAATCTTGCATGGATGATGTATCAAGAGGTATGGATACATACTACCAGTCTTGCTTCAGAGGCTGCACCTGAGATCTATTTTCTGTATGAGTGACTATGTTAAAATTTTTTGTTTTTGTTTTTGAGGAGGTTCCTTTCCAAAATAAGGCCTGACTTGACCAAACTAACATGGATGATGGCTCAGATCAAACTAACATGGATGATGGCTCAGATTAAGTTAAGATTGTGTAGGGAAAAAATTTCAAGAAACACAGTGAAACTTGAGTGAAAGCTTTAATACGTAGTGTATATTCAGGATTGTTCACATCATGTTCCCCGGAGTAGGGTAGGGGCACAATGGTTGATCAGAGTTCTTTATAGAAATATATAGGAAAATTCTATATAAAGCATAGCAAGGTCATAATTAGTCATATTTAAAAGGATGTATCCACAGAGAATGTTGACTTAAGTTTGTTTAAATCTTGACCCCAATAGATAGGGTTTGACCACAAGAGCAATTAAAGTTTTAATAGGAATACTTTGAAAATATTAAGAATATTAAGGAGGAAAATTTACTGATGGAGGACAACAGGGCATTGGTGACTTAGGTGAGCATTGTTGCCCATTGGCCTCCTCATACTGACGATACAAAAGATTAGAAATAATTTTTTTTTAATTTGCATTCTGCACAAACTTTACAACATTGGTAAAGTTGATACAGTACATAAGCCTGATGTTGAAACTCTTTACACCTTCTGCAGGGTATAATTTTCTAGTATAATAGAAATAAGATTAAATCCTCACTGACAGACCTACAAAACACATCTAATTGCTTCTCACCATTTTCAGTAAATTGTATCTTCAAGGCTCAATTTTGAGTTATTTTGATCTAAGACAAGTTGTCGGACAATTTTTCTGATTATGTATATGTGAAATATTTAACTTGATCTGAAATTGGCATCATTGTCTTCTGTTACAGTAGTTCTGTCTAGAAAACCTTAAACTAAGTCAATTAAACCATAAGTTCAGATGTCTGTCTGAAAATTAAATTACCAGTACAAATATACCACACAAGGTAGAGAATTATGAAAAAAAATGTTTTACATCATAAAGTTGACATTTGCCATAAATCTCAACAGAATGTGCTTTTATCTAAAGATATCTTACCCTATGATGATCCAGAAAATGTGTTAATTGCTTAATAAAAGCTAAAGATATGGTGTCATTAATGGTTTGGCAAAGTTCAGAAGTAAATGCAGTCAGTTGATATTGTCATCCCCTGGTAATTTGGAATAAGTCAGGTATGATTATATGGGGGCGTAGCCAGGATATAGTCTGGATTTTACGCATCAAATATGAATTCTTACTCTTGAGTATAATGATTTATTTCCAAAATGTAGTTTCTTTTTTTTTGTTTATTTTTCTTCAAAAATGAAGCATATTCATGTAAA
Source organism: Saccostrea cuccullata (assembly GCF_032062105.1). Taxonomy (NCBI): domain Eukaryota; kingdom Metazoa; phylum Mollusca; class Bivalvia; order Ostreida; family Ostreidae; genus Saccostrea; species Saccostrea cuccullata. The sequence continues at coordinate 3,739 of NW_026918873.1, read as the reverse complement.
AGTAACGAGATAAGAATCTAAGTACTAAAAGTACTCCAAGGTTTTAATCTTAAGATACACTGCATGATTAACAACATTACATTGACCATTTTACCAATCATGGATTTCCTTAGTATGAAATAGTCATGCTAGCCCAGATGATAAGCACTTGCTCAGATGCCGGAAGGTCTTACGAGAAAGTTCCAATCTCAGCCATGACTGACCTAATTTGATAAAAAAAACAGATAGCAACTGTTCCTTTACCATGCACTCGGTACCTTGAAGTGAAAGTTGGATTCCTTCTGATGAGACCTTATAAACCGCGGTAGGCATTAACATTATAAAGATTCCTCACTGCTCAATGGCTTAAGTGCTGAGTAAAAGTCAAAATTTGAAGCCCTTCACTGGTATGTGGTGATATTTCTATATAGGTGACATATTCTCAAATGGGACCTAAAATAACATACAATCATCTTTGCTTCAAACATTGTTCTCCCATGTTTGCGATTTACTGTAAACTAGTTTTCAAATGATGTATACTGTGAGTGCATCATTCAGTACTGTATGTACAATATTTGGCAGAAATTGACTTTTGACCAAGTTAGCATTGATTTGATTCAGCACATTTCTTAATATTCTGAATTATGTAAATATGTGCAAGTTATTTAGCATTGAACTTGAATTATTATAGGGGAAGTTTCTTTCCACCAAAAGCGCTAAAAAGAATACACAGCCAAATGTAATACATTCACAATATTCTACCTTACCATAGCAAGATTTCAGCCTGTAATCAATGTGAAAATTCCATTGTCAAGTCTGATTTTTTGGGCTGTAAAATTTTTTAAATTTAATGTATTGTAAAAAAGTTTGGCCTTGAAAACTTATAAATATAACTTTCCAGTCATGATATACTCAATTCCACTATTTTTTCAGCATCCATGTACTCATTTCATTCACCTTTGAGCTAATGAGATGTTTTGTGGGCTTGAAGAACTTTAATGATAATCCAATTATCTCTACAAAATGGCCAGCATCAATCATGACCCTATTAATAGAACATCTAAATCATTTACAGTAACCATTATTGTGGATGATAACATATTGCCCAAATGAGACTTTTCTTTCCCTTTGCAAGCTTCTATTAATTTCATAAATAATGGAGTTGTAATTAGTACTAACATGAAAGAGCCACATATATCTCATCTATTTCTTATTTATTATTTGTTCTCAGGGGGATTTTGTCTGGGGATCTTAATGTTTCATTAAAAAAAAATGAATGGATTTTGTCACTATAAGTATATATTCTATATATACAGTATATTGTAGAAGTGGCAATGTTTCTGGTGAATTTAATTTATTCCATAGTTAACAATAAGCAACAAAATTAAAAAGCTTTATATGACTATATGCAAATAGGGTAACTTTCAAAACAACTTGATTTAATGCCCACAAATTATTTTTAGCTCTGCAAGTACCACAGCTGAAAGTTCAAGTGATCATCCCTTGTCCACTTGTCCATCTGTAAACTTTTTACATTTTCAACTTATTCTCAAGAACCACTTAAAGTTGTAACTTTAATCAAAATTGGTACAAAGCACCATTGGGTGAAGGGGACTTTATAAATTATTAAAATGAAGAGCCATAATACCCTTACTAGGGGAGATAAGAAAATAAAAAAAAAATGGGATGGGGTCATTGAAAAATCTTTTAAAAAAAAACATTATGGCAGAAAAGCTGAAACTTATGTGAAAGCATTTCGGTGTAGTGTAGATTCTAAATTTTTCAATTCATGGCCCATAGGGGTAGAGCGGAGCCATGATAGGGAATCCCCAATTTTTACATTGAAATGTATAAGAAAAATGTTTTAAAATTTCTTCTCTAGAACCCACTGAGCCAGAAAAGCCAGAGCTTATGTGGAATCATCCTTAAGTAGTGTTAACTCAAAATTGTTCCAAAAAATTACCCCAGGCATAGAGCGGGGCCACAATATATAGGTATTGTTATGGGGAAAATCTGGTAAAGAGCAGCGGTACCAAAATTAAACCAGGTGAGCGTGATGGCCCTTGGGGCTCTTGGTTCACAAATTGATGAAATTTATCTCCAGTCCTATTTGTATATATGCATTTCCATGTTCTGCAGATTTGTGGACCCCTTATTATCAGAATGGGGTCATGATATCAGGTCATAATTTCATGAGGAGAACAAATCTTAAAAATCGTTCATGATAGAACAGCATTATTAAAGTCACTCAGGTGAGAGTTGTGGCACATGGGTATCTTATATTGTGTAATACATAGGAAATTCTTTGCTATGTTTGGTCTATTTTTATACATGTATATCATGAATTTATACAAGTTAAAAAGAAAGATATGAGTATGAAGAAAATATGAAATGTTTCCATAAAATCACTAATACATGAAGCTATGTATTTGGTCCTTTAGCTTTTGATCTTGTTTTAAAGGATTATTTAAGAATTCAAAGCAGATTTACTAGCTATTTTGCACTTTTCATTTATAGTTCACTTTTAGAGATGTGTAGTATGGTACATCTAAAGCAAAGGAAATACAGTGTTGTTTCTCGCCAATAGAAACATATCCTTTGCCATAAATACATGGCCAAGAAAAAAAATTGGGGCAAATTGTCTCCTCATTAAATTTGTTTCTTATTAAAAAATTGGCATTAATGAATTCTAATCACGCAATGTGAGACTAGGAATATCAATAGATATTGACAGACTGAAAGGAAGAAGTCCTGATAATGATGGAATAACAAATAAACCCTCCTTTCCGTTCTCATTGTAATTTCACTTTAAACTATTGATTGGGGAGGGATAAATTGAAAGATTCTTACCCAAGGCACTGAAATTGAGTTCATTAGAGGCTGTTGATACATGGCAATTCTTTGCACCTTTCCCCCCTAATCCCAGAAAATAATTGCTGGGTCTGTACCATTTGTACAATTTAGCCCTAAAGTAGATTAGAGAAAGATCTCTTTCCTTCTAATTATGTTCAAGAAATAAATTTTATTGATTGTTTATCAGTTTTCCCATCATTCATTTCATCTGAGATGTTTTTTTAGGCTATCATGTAGCCATCTTTACTTGTCTTGCCTTTCTCGGTAATTAAGTTTATAACTTCCTTCTATAAACTTGCAAGTATTAGTGCCGGTTAACATTGCAAAATGTTTCTGGTTAATACATGTATATATGCAATGTTTTTCATTGCACAGTATTGCTGGTTAATATCTAAGTGCTGACTTTGTCATTGCACCATTCCTGTAATTCTGGCAATAACTTAAAATGTTTACTAATTTTCTGCAGGAGTCATATTTTAGTGTTGTTGAGTGTTTGTTAAATGTCTGTATTATAAATTGTAATCAATAATCAAGTATAAATTAGCACATATATGATGATTTGGTTTAATTAATCGTCCCTGAAATTGTCAAATTCCATACAAATCATGGCTCCATCTTTGAAAAGAAATGAATTTTCAGATTGAACATATTGAAAGTAATGGTTGTGTTTCTATATTCCTGACTGGCAGGTGCTGGGAGGGGGATTATGTTGATTCCAAAAAGAACAAGGTTCACTTATGGCCTTATTTGGCCCTGTGAATTTCTGAAAACCCGAAACCGCATAATTTTAGTTAACAATGCACTAAATATCATTTAGACCTTTGGTGATTGCATGTCTATGAAAAATGATGTATTTTTCTGGCCAGTCAATGCATAATGATGCCAAGAAATGCATCAGTTTCACCAT
>NW_026918872.1:0-14579 GCF_032062105.1 Saccostrea cuccullata | reverse complement strand
GTAACAATATGAAATTCATTATTGCTATTTAGTTATAGAGGCTAAATAGTTCATTGTTGGTTTAAACCGTAATTCTAATATTAAAACCAGTAGTTAACATGTAATTTTGACAAGCATTGTTCTATCAATTAATATTTTACTCATATTGTGAATTTATATTATTTTTTGTTCATGCTTACTCATCCAAGGCACCTGATCCCACCTCTTAAGTTTTAGAGGTCCGGATTTGCTATATATAGATGGAGATTTGAGCTGGAATACTGTTTGCTATCTCATTTTTTCTGTTACATTTTACAGGATTTTTGTATCACGACATTAGGAAATAACAAACAGTAATGAAGCTTAAAGTCAAGTTCAAGCAATACAGATCACAAGCAGAGGAGAAACAGCCTCTTTTCATCTCAGAATGGAAGGATATATTTTCCATCGCCTGTCATGAGCAGAAAAACTCTTTACAAGTATGTGCATACAAAACCCCAAGGTTTCAAAGGAATTAGGCATAAGGAATTTCACATTTCGTTGTCTTTCATATTAAATGTATTTGCTTACTTTTCTGTTGAATTTTACTTACATACTTATCAAGAAAAATTACACCAGATTAACTTAAGAATTCAAATTTTTTATACCATTAAAATATAGCTATTCCTCATCTGAAAGATGTTTTAATATATACAAATTAGTGTACAATCACACCTATTCACAATGGTAGTGCTCGCAATCAACACGTCTCGAAATATGTATATTTGAGACAACACGGACATAAATGTTTGTTGTGAATGCTTAATGTTATTCTAGTGTGCTTTTTTGGAATAGATTGAAAACAAGATTTAAAAAAATAGTTTTTGTTTCTATTGAACGACAATGACAGGAATTTCCTTAACCTCACCTGTTTCGACTTGAAGCTGAACCAGACATAAATCGAGAAATAAGAACGTGTTAGTTGTTTATACATAAGTTTATATATAAGTCTTCATAGAAACTGAAGTGTAAACGAATGTGATATAAAGGCCAACATCTTAACAAAATGAATATTATAAAAATCAGGAGATGAATATTATTTCATTTAATTGTCCTACACATCTTTACAGAAACATTTTGTAGTAAATTATGTGGAAACAGGTTTGTTTCTATTGCTTATGTCGATGCATAGATCACAATTGGTTTAAAATGATCATATAAAACAATGTCTTTATCTCAAAGTGGCTTATTTTAAATGTTTACAGATGCTGTGATAACTTTTACCGAGGTCCGGACGGGGATTGTCTTGGTGAGCTCAGTTATCTTCTATATTTGTTTACCTAAAACATACAAATAAAAAAAGAATCATAATCATTTTTATATTTATTTATAAAAACGTTATCATTTAAGCTTATATGTACATTAGGGAAGGAAAAATTCAACTATTTCTAAGCCACGTTTTTTTCTTATCTTCATTTTGCCATAACAAACTTTGTCCACTACCCTTTACTAACCTTATACAGGCATCAAAACAGACAACGCCTATCAACTTTTCTGTTACGCACCTTTTATTTCTATTGGGTACTGACATTACATAAAAACCTTTCAGGAAAGGAGAGTCGTTTATTTCACTTATATACTGATATTGACAACACTTAATGTGCAGAATCAAACTTCTTTAGAAAGGAAATACTCTTTAAGACAGGGTTATAATAGAAGTGAAAATCAGTGGGGGATTCTAAAACATGCAAACTTACCTCCTCGCAGCACTGTATAGAGGATTATATTTGCCCTTTCACACTTGCAAAGAAATTTTTTCTGTCTTTGTCAGAAATAATTGTACTAGGGTCAAGATCTAGTAAATAACTTTAGACTAACTTTTTGGTGCTAGATCCATTATGACGTCATAATCACTTTCAACTTTCTTTTCCTGGGTTTATGACTTTAATAGAATTATGTAGAAAATAAAGTATTTTCATGGAATTCAATTTGAAATAACCTGAAAGAGTCCGGATACCTATATTCAATTAACATTATTTAAAAGAAGAGACCAAGAACATACAAATTACCGTTTTCTGAAAGACTGTAGGCAATCTGGATACATTTTGTATGTGTAATATGGAAAAAACTCCCATATTCATGACTAATTTTCTTAATTTTTCATTGAAAATAACAGTTTAAGGTATGGCTTTTCATCTTATTTTCCTACAAATTATGCCCCGAAACACCCTTTTTGACCAAGCTAAAGTTATAAAGCATCATTAAAGGAATTCATTTCTTGAATTTGATAAATCTGTAGGTCCTTCATTTACTAGATCTTGACCTTAAGAGAGAATGATGTCTTCCTTGAAGTTGTCCTGTTCTAAATTTGCTTGTTTGCGATATGGGCAAAGGGAACGAAAGTAAAAAGGGGACAAGAAATTGTGTACAGCGTTTTCAGAATGGCTTTTCATCACTAAGATTTCTAATTTCAGTGGTTAAAAACTTTTACCTTTGATTATAAAGAATCAACAGTTAGAAATCCCATGTGTGCTTTTAAGTTTTAAATTTTTTTCTGTGACTAAGTTTTGCAAAAAAATCTGTTTAAACTCGGATTTGTACAAACATATTCTCTTTACTTCACCTTTAAAACACCTTGTATTTCCTACATCGACCATTGCTTCCAAACTTTTCAATTACAAAAACACTTTACATGGCCTGGATACCGAGTATCTGAAACGTAATCCTCCTTTGTGTTCATGTTCTTTTTCGCCCTTTAACTATAGTCCTGCAGGACACGTTATTACAGGTGACGTAAATATAGTTAATAATGAGAACCTTAAATCACTTATTTTAAATGTTTCTAAATAAAGGAAGCCCCATCCTTCAACTTGCGTAGGAATTTCATAAATATTATGGATTCTGTTGAAAATTACTCCAGACGACGGGCCAGATATGAAAAAGAGGAGGTTGACACCTTGTCAGTATGGATTAAATGTATCAGATTCATGTTAAGGTCACGTATTAAAAGTTTGAGGGGCAATATGAAAACCATCTATCCTTCTGTGTTCAATAAACCAGAAGTGAAAAAACAATGACATGATCAGTACGTACTGGTTCCTGTCGACAAAGCAGGTAACAACAGTGTCTTTGTTTGTAAGGCTCATTAAAGAAATTGTATTCTAGAAGAACTACCGTGTGCTAATTGTCATGGTCAGGAATTAACTGGAAACATCGTCGTCAATTCAGTGAATGAATAATGGATTAACAATTAGTTTGAAAAACGCCAGTCGGCATTTGACTTATTGGTAAATTGTATTTGCTGACAAGGTCATTGTATCGATCACAAAACTCACAAAAATGATGGTTTTAAACGAAACTAAAAAGTTTATATTCTTGTAACACCAACGTCTTTGATACAACTTGTCTCGTCTCAGAAATGGGAATTTAGGAGTGTTTGCCTTTGCGTATCAAATTCGGTGAGAGATAAAAAAATCCTAAGCCTGTATCCAGGTGATGATTGTTTTTGCTGCCACCGTAATGTTAATTGAAGAATGAACAATTTAAGACGTCACGTTTATTATACAGCTTTGTTGTTAGATTACCATTAACGTCTATATCTTGTAAAATATCCAAATACATGTATGAGAAAGATGTGTCAAACTTTGTGGTTTCCTTTTTTCTAAATTATTGGGATAAATTACATATAGATTATTAGATAGTGATTTGAAATAGCCATTAGAAATTGACAATACGTGGTTGATATATCTAAATGTCGATTTATGGACCCAGTTAGTGCTCTCTTCTTGCTTTGTGTGCGATGTCGGGATTCGCCGTGTTATTTAAGTTGATTAAATAGTTATTAATATATGTATTAAATAAACAAAATCACCCAAAGCAAACACACAATCTCTTAAAATAAAAAGGAGCGTAATGTACTGGAAGGAAACTAATTGGGTTCACACCCACTTTATACAGGGTCGAAACAAATTGCAGAAATATTCTCAAAAACTATCAACGTTGACCAATTATTTTTAATCGGCATTTGAGCATGAATACTGTTCGTTATCTCAATATATTTCATGTTCTTCCTTAATCCTAAGCCATAAAAATAGTAAACGGCACCATCCGCTATGTAAATAAGTTTGAACTGAAACTCGTTATCAATTACAAAGGGAAGAGGAACAAATTTCGGAAAATGGGAAGTGTTGATTCAGGTTGAAATGTGGGACCTGTTCTGCAAATACCTATGACTTTTATGTTAATGTCGAGTTCTAATCAGTTTCAAAGTATCGTAATGGAGAAAATAAGGAGACTGATATGGTGTAATTTGGTTGTCTTGCACATCTGTGTAAAGACTGGTTTAAGTGCAAAATGTGGAAACAGGTAAGTCTAAATTTGAAAGAATACTACAAGAGTGTTGTTTGTGATTCATGAATAATGCAATATGACAAAGTCTTTCCTTTAAATATTGTCTTTTCTATACTTTTACAGCTGCTGTGTTAATTTTTACCAAATTTCGAGCGGCTCCTGCATTGGTGAGAATAACACGAGTGTAAATTTTTAAATACTGTCTACACAAGAAAAATTTCACCCCTATTTAATTTTGTCCCTTTCGTCCTATTCATGTTTGGGCGAATTTAAAACGGGAGAAATTCAAAGAACACAGCATATTGTTTGAAAGGGCGGAAATAACACAGAGCGAAAAAAAAATCTTGTATACTTAAGGAATCTTACTGTCTAGTTAGGAGGCTATGCCAGTGCATCAACAATAGTGGGAAACATGGGATAACTAGACGGTGATTCTTTATATTTCCATTTTTACTTGAAATAACAGTCTTAAAATAAATCGGAATACCGTCTAATTTAGTAGATTTGAAATAAATGAGGCATTCCATGTTATTCTCCATAGCCCCGCCCCATGACGTCAAATGTTACCATTAAAAATAGTCCCATAAAACACGAACCAACAATAACCAAATTTAATGATTATTTAGCTGCTGTAGCCAAATATCATAGAATAAACAATAAAATTTTAAATTATGATCAAAGCAATCTTGTTTTATTATATATGTGACCTAGATTTAGGTTGTCGGAAGCAAGAACACGTGTGTAATTACCTAGTAAACAATTAAACAAAACATCTATTTTTTCTTCAGTGTATTTATACGCCAGTCATATACCATACGTATACATGCATGTTGACATTTGTCCTTTCAGTAGTTTTTCAATATAGAGAAATGTACATGCTACATGAATTACGAAAAAATTAACAAGATTCACTTTTGTAGTGTTTATCATTTGTAAAACAATTGGAAATGGAACTATTGTAATTCAAATCTGGTTGTAACAAACTCTTTGATTGGCTGAAAATTGAATTTATATAGTATAACCTGGGATGTCAACATCAAAATGCTTGTATTAAAACGTCAATCCGATTGACGTAACATAAGTTTACATAAAATGCATAATAAACTTTTTAAATAGAAGACCTCTTCTTTTTAGGCTGAGAATAAGATAGGAATGTTTATATATCATGGCATCATTTACATAAAAAACTAAGTTTGTTGTTGTCTTGTTCCGGGGTGGACCAACTTTTATCATTTTACCCGGGGAAAAAGGTTTTCTGGCAAGCATTAAAATAACAATTTTTCACTCCAACTTTGTAGCCCTTTAAGACCCCGATATCTTTATTGTAGAGTGTCCCTTGGGGACTCATGGAGTTAACTGCACGGGAAAATGTGTCAGAGGGTTTTACGGAAAACTCTGTCAGTCACATTGCGACTGTCCTGCTGAAAGTTGTAACGCAAGCTATGGCTGTCTAAAGGGAATTACTGGTAAATTCAACGTAATTAACGTTATTAAGTTATCTATGTCTTTAAAATGAGAGTGTGTGTTGTTCTATATAACATTGCTTGCACATTATCACAGCTAATTCAAATAAATCGTCAAAATTGTATGAAATTTAATTCACATTCCACTTAATAAAGTAACATTTTTTCTTCCACAATCTTTCTACGTAATACTAATCGAACATTTTGATATTGATGAACAAAATTAAAATATTGCTACTCATGATAAATTACAAATGTATGTTACTTCTTATACAGTTGATAATTTTGTATTCAGAGGAAGGTAAAGGCAGCATCAATGAGTGGGTTGACTTCACGTATGCTTTGATAGGATCCGTTACCACAGTTTCTATGAGCCTAATTTGTCTGCTGTTTTTTCTTAAGTCATGGTAAATATAAATAATGAATACTGAAATATTATACAGTGTTTTCCTTAATTAAAACTAAAACTGAGGAAAAAAGATAGTATATTAATTCATTTTATCCTTTTAATTAGATTTTTTTTTGCATTTGTTGTTATGAAAAAGGATTAGTTATTCTTAATGTTTTGTATACCTTTCCTGTAGGTTATCAAAAACAAATGTGTCATCTACGGAAACAAATCAGCTTTGTACAGATCAGACTGGTATGATCATGAAATGTTAAAAAAGTAAAAAAAATTTACCAGTAATAATTCTTAAAAATATCACTGATAAATAAATATTCGTGATTGACATAAAATAAAACTGTAATTGTAATAATTAAATCTTACTGACACAATTTTTAAATATTTCTCTGACCTGTAGAAAGATAACAAAAAATATTTTTTTGTTATTCATAAAACTAATGAACAAAAGTAACACTTCGTGTTCAACAGATAATCCAGGAGAGCATGACAATGAAAGTCGCAGTTCATCGTCAAATGCGAATGAACCTGTTCTGCAGAGAACACCAACTCATAGCTACACAGGTCTGAGGTTTTCAAGAATGCAGCCTCTTTATGACAACTCAAAGGACTATGAAAGTGTCCCGGAACAAGATACACCATCTGTTGATTCTCTTCCATCTCACAAACTTAGGAATGATGACGATGGTGAAAGCAAAGGAGATGGCAAATATGAAGGATTGTTTAAAAATAAAGCGTACAATATTCTCTCTCTCCGCATACATCCTCTTGACAAAGCAAAGACCCTGCGATCAGTTGATTCTTCAATTAATCTTTGGGACAATATGGACGGAATGGAAGATGAATACGAATCGATCGAAGTGAAGGAGGATAACAAGGAGGAATGTGTGTCTGAGAGGAGGATGGTTAAAATTCATCCCACTGGAAAATACGTTTGTGGAGAATATTCAACAGATGGAACTTTGAAAGATTATATAGGAAATGCTCAAATGAATAAAAATTGTGACATGATAGTTGATAAGGAGGCGATATCACAAAGTTTTATCGCCCATGAGCTTGATTGTACCAAAAGTTTCTCTCCACGACCTTATAGCTTAGCAAATAGTATCTGGCGTAAACATCACACTTCTGAAATGTCGAAACAACTTAGAATATCAGATTATGAAAAAGTTTTAACATTACAGACAGGTGAAGAAAATTTTGTAAATGATAGAATATTCTCAAAGACTGATACGCAAATTATCACTGAAAGTTCTGCTGACCCAATGATGTCGGAAGTATCAGGGAATAATGAAAATAAAAATCCACTAAAGCTCAATAAAAACAAAGCAATGATTTTCAAGGAAGCATATGAAAAAAAGTATTAATTCAAAAATGCATATAAATCTCTTACAAGAGGGAAGACAACAGATCCAACCTTGATCCTTTAGATGAACACAGGTGTAGAAACATTGTAATGACTCCAGTATTCTGAAAATAAAGCTGTAAAATGAGTACTTTTTATAAATTACAGCAGAGGAATTAATAAATTTAATATCACATTAAAATATAATCAAAATATGCTGATTTTGTTTGTTTGTTAGAATGTTGTCTCTTGAGAATTTTTTTTTACTCACATGGAGAGGCCACCACTTCCAGGTGGAGAACCTTGCAAATTTTGTCCAATACTTGGCGTGATGACTTTAACTTTTCTATCGCCAACTTCCCTTACTTATGCAGCAATATACCTTCATCACCTGCATACGGAGTATATATATCTCAGTTGATTCAATACGCAAGAGCATGCTGTACGTATGAACAATTTCTAAACTGAGGTATATTATTGACAATCAATTTGATGAAACAAGAATATCAGCAGTTTCGTTTAATGTCATCATTTCGTAAGTTCTATGGTCGATTCAATGACCTTGTCAGCAAATACAATTTATCACTGAGTTAAATGCTGACTTTTTTCGTACCAATTGTTAGTCCATTTTTTATACACTGAATTGATTTTTTCCCTTATTTCCTGATCATGACAAGGAGCACACGGCGGGTGTGACCGGTCGGCAGGGGATGCTCACTCCTCCATGGCACCTGATCCCACCTCTGATGTTTCGGGGGTCCGTGTTTGCTCTGCTCTTATTTTGTATTGTTTTATGGACTTTGAGATTGAATACTGTTCGTTATGTCCATATCTTTCTTGGCACATACAGCTATTGAACGGGAGGGACCTTTTTTCATGTCAGTACCTACTGCAACACGAAATCTCAGTTTAAACGGTCTTACCCGAAAGACCCGATCGCCACGTAAGCATCACTTCCTAACATTTTGATTCTAGAGCACATCTAACCACTGCCCCACTCGGGCGACAGCTATATTTTGAAATTTTATAGGATTTGCAAGCAGAAATATTAAATTAGACATGCACTACATTTATATTTCTGTGTTTATTTATATTTTCCACATACTGTGAAATTATTAACGGTTAAGCTTTATTTTGTTTAATTTTATAAAAAAAAAAATATAAAAATACAAGCAGTTACCAAGTTTAAAATCCATTGAAGTAATGTAAATCGGAGACGAGTAAGGACAGACTCTTATTTATATCCAAATGAAATTCTTTATTTTTCCAGGGTCTCTTACTAAAGAAAATAAAAGATTTATCATTTTGTTGTGTTTTATATTTAAAATATGTATTTACTTTTCTGGAATATTTTATTCATAGAATTGTTTAGAATACCACATAATAACAAATAGTCTAACATATCTGTTTCATACTTGGATATTTTAATTGAAAAAGTCGCTAATGGTTATTTGGCAACCAGGCATCTGGCAACAAAGCTTTATGATAATCGTGATGACATTTCTATCGTCAACTTTCTTTACTTATGCAGAAATATACCTTCATCACCTGCATACGGGGTGTATATATGTCAATTGATTCGATACGCAAAATCATGCTCTACGTTTGAACAATTTCTAAAAGGAGGTAAATTATTGATAAGGAAGTTGATGAAACAGGAATATCAGCAGTCTCGATTAAAGTAATCAGTTCGTAAATTCTATGGTCGATATATTGACCTTGTCGGTAAATACAATTTATCATTAAGTTAAATGCTGACTGACGATTTTCAAACTAATTGTCCATTATTCATACGTTGAATTGACGACGGATTTGTGTGGCACAAAACATTAAACTGTATAATGGCATATCGTGCATCTATGAACTCAATAAAGAACAAGATGCAAGTCACCGGAGCTCTCACATGAAACATTTCTTCTTGATCATTCCACCGTTTGTATTTTTACAAATGCTAGAGGTCTTGTGCTGAAGGCATGCTGACGCCTTCAGAATAAAGCTAGAGTTAGAAATTTTGCAGTTCTTAATTCATCGGAATGATCCATTGACCGTACCTGTGATTTTTAGGGATATATCCTGGCAGATCCTTGGAATATGTCAACAGGAAACAGGAAATTACCAGGAAGCCCTGAATTCATTCCAGCAATCCCTTAAGGAATATCCCTTCCACGGGATTCGACAAGCTACGTGTGAGAGAATTCTGAAACTCTTGCCATACACTTTACGGTCAGTAGACCAATTATAGCGATGCATTCAATGACAATTGAATGTGTGTTAGAAGACTTTGTTTAGTTCTGATAGTATTGTAACGTTTAAAATAATTTATGCCAGTATGTTAGCAATAGTTTGTTATCCTCTATGAACATCTCAACTGTGACACACCTGGAATATCGTCCACTTTCTAATGATTTTTTTAATCCCATAATTGCAAATGAAAAATTAAGTGGATCGAGCTTATTAGGCATTAGTATAAGAGTATTTAAATTTGCACATTTGTTGTGTTAATCTGCTATACCACCATTGTACGAAGGCTGATCAAAAAGCCCGCGATCTATCTCTTTATTTACAAAACCACTATTCAGGTCAGAGTAAAATATAGCACAAATTAAAAATGATCAAAACGATGTCTTAAAAAAAAGCAGATGCTACGTAACGTTTGTTTCATTTTTGTGACGTCACAGTATGAAAATGACATCAATATGTAGGTGACTTGTGACAAGAAATGGAGGACTCATTCGTACTAAAGCAACGAAAGGCTGTGTTCATGTAATGTATATCTTGGAAATTCCTTTGCAGTAACATATGATGTGTACAAGGTTTATGAAGTCAAAAGTATCTTTAAATGGTGGCTAGAAAAATAATCAGCACTTTTCAAAATGGAGCTGCAGTAAAATATCATATGCTGAATTCCTTTTAGAAAGGCGTGAAAAGTCGACTTTCTTCTTGAAGTTGGATGATCTTTCAACCTGATTATATTGTCTTTATCTTTTGATGAATACAACCCAAAAAGCAGAAAAGAATCTCAAATTATACGAACAACCAATGCAAAGATGTTTTTATGTTTCAAATATTTACTTGCTTTTGGAATAACATGAAATTGTTATTCCGTGAAAACCACTGTTGACTAAGGCGAAGCTAAGGTCAATAGTGTTTTTAAGGGATGATACAATTTATTTTATGATTAAATACCCTAATTCTCTAATTAGCTTAGATTCGATATTGTGCAAGAGGAAATCATGCAAACTCAACTATATTCACTTAAGCAAGACTTTCAAGGTGATTTGCTTTTTTACATTGCATCAAAATCAATCGAGAACATTCAAATTGTTAGATATGAAAAGTTAAGGTCACGTGCAACTAACCAAACAAAACATTAGTATTTGATATGGTATATACCGTATCAACATCTTTAATAGAACACGTAAGGATGAAGGTAAAAACTTTCTGTAACCGAGCAGTAACAAGACCAGGTCACTTTTAAATCTTTATTAACAGCAATAAACGACAATGGCATGTGTCTATAAAAAGAATATACATAAATTATAACAAAATAAAATGAAAATAATAAATTATGAGAAAAAATAACAAGTTATGAAAAAAGAAAAGCATTTCAATAGCAAATACCTTTACGGACAGCACGGCCTCGAGAAGTGTGACCTTGAAAAACTGGCTGGCGGGACAAGTAATTTCAATCGAACATGAGTATTTATACCCAGACCAACTGCGCAAGTGGATTGAGTTGATTTTAAAAATACGCCAGTCAGGAATGAGATTACAAAGAGTGGTTCGACAAAAGCCTTTACAAAATATAAGAATCATACTCACTAAATTCAATAATCAAATAAGAAATAAGTTAACAAAAGTGAGTACGGTATTAGCCTAAATAAATATATGAATTAAAATATGTAATTACTATAGTACTTGGTCACACACTCCCCGGCCCAAAAAAATTGGGCTGTCCTCAGCACAAGTAATAATGTAGGTAATATATCATCACCTGAAAAGCAAAACGACGCAGCTTTTACGTGCAAAAATATATACAAAAATCCTTTCCCAGACACCTGCTAAATGCAACATGGCTCATTCAATTGTTACCATAAATAATGCCTGGAAAAATCAGAATTTAATGCATTAAATCTGAAAAACATTCAAAATCATAACATATAATACATATCACTCTCAACGTTCACTTTCATAGAACAATATATTCCAGAAATATAGATACATCACAAAGAAAATTTCCTGATTTCGGATCGATTCACAACTTTTTCAACACATGGGTTTTTCACTTGTGCAACACGAAACACAGAAGAATTTTGATAAGGAATTCCAGTAACCACGTAAGGAACATCACTCCAATTATCCTGAATTTTATGACGTTTCCGGAAGTTACGATTTCTAAGATACACATTGTCGCCAACGGAAATTTCTGCATTTGTGATGCGTCTGTCATGGGATTCTTTCCTCGTCTCTGCATTTTGTTTGGTTTCTTGTAGTGCACGTTGATACGCAAACTGAATTTTTTCTTTATGCTGTTGAATCCATCTGTCCAAGTCCTGTGATTGACTTCTGTAATCGTTCCCCGTTGGTCTCCGTAGTTTGTAGTCGTTCAGTCCTCGGGATTTACGTGCTTTCCCATTGCCGTTTTAAGTGACTGCTCGCAGCGCCATATGTAACCGAGCAGTAACAAGACCAGGTCACTTTTAGATCTTTATTAACAGCAATAAACGACAATGGCATGTGTGTATAAAAAGAATATACATAAATTATAACAAAATAGAATGAAAATAATAAATTATGAGAAAAAATAACAAGTTATGAAAAAAGAAAAGCATTTCAATAGCAAATACCTTTACGGACAGCACGGCCTCGAGAAGTGTGACCTTGAAAAACTGGCTGGCGGGACAAGTAATTTCAATCGAACATGAGTATTTATACCCAGACCTACTGCGCAAGTGGAATAGTGGATTGAGTTGATTTTAAAAATACGCCAGTCAGGAATGAGATTACAAAGAGTGTTCGACAAAAGCCTTTACAAAATATAAGAATCATACTCACTAAATTCAATAATCAAATAAGAAATAAGTTAACAAAAGTGAGTACGGTATTAGCCTAAATAAATATATGAATTAAAATATGTAATTATTATAGTACTTGGTCACATTTCAACAATGAAGCACCATTCTGTCATAATTCTTTTTTCAAATTATATGAAATTATCAAATATTTTGAATGATGCAATCCTACGTGAAGATCCTTTTATGATATACAGTGGATAATCCTTTATCCGGACGCTTTGGTTCATAGTCAATTTGTCCGGAAATGTGAAGCGACCGGGTACCTGAATTATCAGTTAAACAAGACAAAATAAAGTGTAAAAATTCTGTTCCGATGAAAAATCTTCCGGATGCTGAAGCGTCCGGATATCTGGCGTCCGGATATCTGAAGGATCACTGTAGATAAATCATTCGGGATAAGAAAAATAAAATTAACAAAATTTAGGTATTGTAAATACACAAATTAAATGGTTTGAACTGTTTCAGAAAAAAGGAAAAAAAAATCATGACGAAAACTTTGGTATACCATAACAGTCCCTTTAAAAATGATTGGCCAAAATCAAGACTTGTAAAATGGTATAGTCCGAAGCCCAAGTACCAAAATGAAATTCATTATTCCTATTTAGTTATAGTGACTAAATAGTTCATTGTTGGTTTAAACTATAATTTTGATATGAAAAAAGAACAACAGTAGTTAACATGTAATTCTGACATGCATTGCTCTGTCAATTAATGATTAACTGAAATTGTGAATTTATATTATTTTTTTTCATGCTACCTCATCCAAGGCACCTGATCCGATGCACCTCTAACGTTTTAGAGGTCCGTATTTGCTCTACTCTAGATTTGCTATATTTAGATGGAGATTTCAGCTGGAATACTGTTCGCTATCATTTTTTTCTAATGTTAAATTTGACAGAATTTTTGTATGACGAAATAAGGAAATAACAAACAGTAATGAAGCTTAAAGGTCAGTTCAAGCAGTAGATCGGAAGCAGAGGAAAAATAGCCTCTTCATATCAGAATTGAAGGATTTATTTTCCTTCGCCTGTCATTCACCGAAATATTCTGTATATGTATAGAATAGAAATCTACAGGCCATAGCCCCAGATTTCATCGAGATTAAGAATAAGGAATTTCACATTTCGTTGTCTTTCATAACAAATGTTTTTGCTTACTTTTCTGTCTAATTTTACTTACAGACTTGTCAAGTAAAATTACACCAGACCAGGGTAACTTAAGAATTCAAATTTTCAAAATCATGTTATCCATAAAAGACTGTTATTTGTTTTATATCATTGAGATATAGGTATTCCTCGTATGATGTAAGAAAGATGCTTTTAATATACAGTACAAAACAATAATTACTCAGTGGACAATCACTCTTATTCACAATGGTATTGCTCGCCAGTATTAACACTTCTCGACATACAGTAGTGTGACATAATTGAGTTCGCAAAATGGCATCCGTCATTCATGCGTGCGGTGCGCTTGCGGTATATAAAATCTAATTTCTATCAATAAAATAATATTACCACTAACCTTTTTGTGTTAGTACTTTTTTATATAGCCTCTAGAGCGAAGAACACTTCGTATTCTCCTAGGAATGCTTGCATAAAAACTCTGAATATAGTGCAAAAGGAGGCTACTCCATATTTCATGGACTATTCGCTCCAGATTATTCGCGTTTCTGATCTCATGTGTCCTCCTTTGTGCACGGATTTTGAGCACTCTCCAGACATTGTCTAATCAATATTGAGATCAGGACTTTGTGGGGGTCATTGTAAAGTGTGAACGTTGTTGTCTTGTTTCCAACGATTTGAGAAAACGGAGACATGACAGGGGCATTGTCTTCTTGGAAAATCCAGCGTCGGTTTGAGAAAATGACGAGCGATCACAGGCCAAATACACTCATCAAGAATTGTAATACTGTAAACCAACTTTTATACGCGACGACTTTATTTCGCGATTTACCAGGGATAAACTAGTTTGCGACGATTAATTTT
>NW_026918871.1:0-14790 GCF_032062105.1 Saccostrea cuccullata | reverse complement strand
AAATTCAAATTAAATTAAAGTTTTGGTAAAAGTGGGTCAAACTCCAAGGTCAAGTTCTAGAGGCAGGGTTTTCATTAAGTGCCGGCGACTGGCGATTTTGCCGTCTACTTATACACTGGCGCCCGTTATTTCACTTCCAAAAATCAGAAAAGAAAATATGTGCTTCAGAGGAGATTTTGGTTATACCGTTTGTCTTGTTCTTGTAGTGAATAAAAAACATAAACACATAAAAATCATTGTTATTTGACTCTTTCTTTGTAAGATTACGACCCCCTGGTAAAATTTATTTCAGAAATCCTGGCAAGGAATGAGAGTTCAAATTTTCCAACTGCCTAATGTACTGAATTTTTTTCTACGTCTAAAACTCCCACTCAAAGATGCTAGGTCCAGGCGGAAAATAAGAGGCTTAATTTGGAGTCCAATTTTCCTCCTCAACTCCGCCCAGCTGAGTTTGTCATTATCCAGGTGTAAATTTAGAGGTGGACTTCATCTCTGTTCCGTCTACTTTCCAGGTGGATTCCGCCTAAATTGTTCAAGATACAAGATACAAGATTTTATTAATCCAATTTGGGCCCCCGGAGGAGCAAAAAGATTTACAAATAGAAGGAGGAGGATCCAAATGATAGAACAAACATGATGATGATATTACAAATAAAGAGCAATTGTTAAAAAAAAACAAAAAAAGTATATAAGAGATATACTGAATATACATACATGTATTGTATTGTAAGTTACATACAAATATATATAATTTATACATATATATATATATATAGTTAAGGGCAAGAAACTGGGAAAGAGGTATATAATTTTTTATGCTTTTCACAATATCTTCAATTAAGGTAAATTACTAAGGAATACAGCAAGTGATCTAAGGATGTCTGGGTCTTCATTAGTCATGAGCCAATAAAATTGATTATCATAAGATAGAGATTGAAAATTTTTACATTTAATTTTACAAATATTTATGAGTTCAAGTCTTTGTACATTAAGATGAGGACATACAAGGAGAAAATGAATTTCATCCTGAATCTCGTTGTGATGACAAAGTGAACAAATTCGTTCCTCTCTAGGTATTTTTTGGTAACGTCCAATTTCAATTTTAAGCCTGTGAGCCGATATTCTTAACTTTGTTAAAACTGATCTATGTTGATTGTTTGTAAGAATATCTAGATAAGGTTCAAAACAAAATTTAGTCTTTATGCTGGTAAAGGTAGACAATTTGCCATCTTTATGTAAATTCCTGTCTTTTTCCCATTTTAATTTATAGAAATTCAGTAATATTCTTTTCAAATTGGTTTTAAATTGTGGGGTTGACATACCTAGGAAATCACTAATTTTAATATCAATATGGTTAAGTAAGAAGTTAACACAAGAATACCATGAAGTAAAACCATTTTGGTGTAGTGTTTTAGAGCAGTTAAAAGCCTCACTAAGCAAGGGAAATTCACCATCTAGATTCTCTAATCTATGCCAGTATAACAACATATTTTTAATGACATCAAAATGTAAATTCAAACGTCCTAGCTCAGATCTTACAGCAAAATTGCTGCTTTTACCATGAACCATTAGTAAATGTTTGTAAAATTTAAGATTTAGAATTTCGCCTTCTAAGCTTTGGTATATTTTGTCTAGTGTTATATTTGGATTTCTCTTAAATTTAGAGGTTGTTGGGTCAAAAAAACCCCATAACTCCGAACCATACAGGATAATGGGTTTAATAGTGTGGTCAAATACATTTAAAGCAGTTCTAATTGATGGATTAAATGTGAGAAAGTCTTTTTGAAGTTTGAAATAGGCTTTTTTGGCTTTGTTACAACAATCATTTTTAGCATTACTTAGTGTTCCAGATGCATTAACAGTCAGACCCAGATACTTGTATTGTTTAACACATTCAATATTGTTGTTATCCAGATGAAAGGGAATTTTAATGTGTTTACCAGATGAATTGAAGACTATAATTTTT
Source organism: Saccostrea cuccullata (assembly GCF_032062105.1). Classification (NCBI taxonomy): domain Eukaryota; kingdom Metazoa; phylum Mollusca; class Bivalvia; order Ostreida; family Ostreidae; genus Saccostrea; species Saccostrea cuccullata. Next base: position 12,824 of record NW_026918871.1, on the reverse strand, counting down.
GTTTTCTTTGTATTAACTTTGAGACACCAGTCCTTACAGTATGTACTTAGTATATCGAGTTTTTCTTGTAGACCTTCAGCAGTTGGGGAGAGAAGTACCATGTCATCAGCATACATTAGGCAATGAATGGACATAGATGAATCATTGTTTAATTTTACAAAACTTTTAGAATTTGACAGATAATTTGATAGATCATCGAGATAAATCTTGAATAGGTTTGGGCTCATGTTATCACCTTGTCTAACCCCATTGTAAGTACGGAAGTGACCAATTAATTTGTTACCCAGTTTAATAGAAGAATAGCTTTTAGAATACATATCCTTAACAATTGAGTAAAATTTAGTGCTAATACCAGCTTTTAGTAGTTTAAGCTTCAGACCAGCATGGTTTATACTATCGAAGGCCTTATGAAAGTCAACAAAGCAAGCATATAGCTTCCCTTTTTTTGATTTGCAGTATTTTTCAACAAGTGTTTTCAAGACAAAAACATGATCTGAAGTTCTAGCTTGTTTTGTAAATCCTATTTGACAAGAATTCATACCGGCTGGAATATTCTCAAAACTAGACTGATTCCTTAAATAATCGCTACACACTTCCACGCTTATGTTGTATTTATGATTTCTTAGGGGTTTCCTGAATTAGAGCGTCAATGTCTGCGCCAAAGTAGCTAAAATATGATGCCGGGGTGCTTCTTTAAATACATGTTCTACAGTATACATGTATAAACTTGGACCTTCACAGCAGCAAAAAGATTTAAAATTGTGAAAAATATGACTGGAATTGTAATCTGACCTCAACATCAACCAGGAAAAAACCTGTATTGATCTTGTAGTGACTTGGGAAAATAACTGTGTTGTGTATACTGATCAAGTTTTCTTGTTGTTATTTAGATGGAGCTTCGACGATCTTCGAGGATTCGGCGTCGCCCTGCCTGGCACGCCGACTACGTGATGGACTTCCCAGTAAGTATTATAACACACAATCTACATTTCTTAGTTGATAAGAATAGTACAAGAAAAAAAATCTGAGGTTCTTGTCTACATTTTTATCGTGCTGTCATTTAATGATTATGATTCCATTTTTCTGTCTTCATTGACTTTCTGTTCATTATCTCCACAACAGTGACGCACTTTCAGTTCATTATCTCCACAACAGTTACATTAATGTACGCACATTTACCTCAAATTTGACATATGGATACATCATAGGAATATGTATACACATGTACCCAGTCAAGTTTGAATTTGGTCATGATCCAATGAGTTTTGCCAGAGTTATTCCTCTTGAACTAAAAAAATATGAGAAATTTCAGTTTCCATGCACTATCTACAGTTTGAAAGGATTTATGTATAGGGTGGTATTTTACCAGAATATTCTGGTCAAATTGCTGTTTGTCGGTCGGTCCATTTAGTTTCCGTTCATTTTTCTTCACAACCATTGCACATACTGAAATGAAATTTGGTATACAGGTATATCAGATAAATATCTAGGTCAAAATCTGTTGTGGATATGATCGCCCAATTTTTGACAGTGTTGTGCCCCTTGGACTTAGAAAAATTTTAACTATTTACAGTTTCCGTTCGTTTTCTTTAGAGAGGTTGCACACATTAAAATGGAATTTAGTATACAGATTAGTCAGATGAATATCTAGGTCAAGTTCTGTTTTGGGTATGATCACACCATTTTTAGCTCTACTGGTCAGAGATCAGAAGAGCTTATGTGATGGTAAGGTGTCCGTCTGTCTGTCTGTCTGTCCGTCTGTGCAAAAGACACACATTTGGTTATATATTGGGTACATCAAGTCCAAGTCCTATTGGATACTGCTTATTGGATACAAAAAAAGTGTACACACGAGAGAGCATTATTTGGGTAGTTACTGTTCAAATCTTATTGGATATTAATCCTCGTGTCCGTATTTTATTGGGTTTTTTCTTATTGTTTTTTATTCATTCCAAATTTATTATATATTTAATATTTGCTGGTAAATTCAGACAAGACTGAAAACCTTTGGTTTTGAACCCATACTTTTGTCAGTTTCTGTGATATAGCTCTTTTATTGTAAAACCTAACTAATTTGTTCTTAGCAATAAGGATATACACCTGTATATTTCAAAATATCTAATATTAAAATATATGAATACCTAAGTGCAAAAAAAAACTGAATTGTGCAAACACAACTCAACACATCTCAGACTCTGTTCAACCTTTCTTGAATAACAAAAATAAGTATTTAAGGAGAAACTTTTTTGAGTCATGACCAATTAATAATAAGCAAATGCCCATTACATGTTGGGCAGAATGAAGGTATCCAACAGGCATTGGACAGGTGTCCAAAACCTGTTGGGTTGTATTTTGACGAAGGGATTAAACTACCCAAGAACAATTGAACATGTGTACATTGTCCAATTCTATTTGGGTTTCTTGAATCTCCTCATCAAAATACAACCCAACAGGTAATGGACACCTGTCCAACTCCTCTTGGATATCTACATCCCACCCAACAGGTAATGGACACTTGTCCAATTCTTCTTGGGTTTCTTGAATTGCTTCATCAGAATACCACCCAACAGGTAATGGACATCTGTCCAAATCCTTTTGGATATCTAAATCCCACCCAACAGGAAATGGATACTTGTCCAATTTTTTTGGGTTTCTTGAATCTCCTCATCAAAATACAACCCAATAGGTAATGGACACCTGTCCAACCTCTCTTGGATATCTACATCCCACCCAACAGGTAATGGACACTTGTCCAATTCTTCTTGGGTTTCTTAAATTGTTTCATCAGAAAACCACCCAACAGGTAATGGACATCTGTCCAAATCCTTATTGATATCTACATCCCACCCAACAGGAAATGGATACTTGTCCAATTCTTTTTGGGTTTCTTAAATCTCCTCATCAAAATACAACCCAACAGGTAATGGACACCTGTCCAACTCCTCTTGGATATCTACATACCACCCAACAGGTAATGGACACTTGTCCAATTCTTCTTGGGTTTCTTGAATTGTTTCATCAGAATACCACCAAACAGGTAATGGACATCTGTCCAACTCCTTTTGGATATCTACATCCCACCCAACAAGCAATGGGCACTTGTCTAACTCTTGGGTTTCTTGAAATGCATCAACAAAATACAACCCAACAGGTAATGGACACCTGTCCAACTCCTCTTGGATATCTACATCTCACCCAACAGGTAATGGACACTTGTCCAATTCTTCTTGGGTTTCTTGAATTGCTTCATCAGAATATCACCCAACAGGTAATGGACATCCGTCTAACTCCTCTTGAATATCTACATCCCACCCAACAAGCAATGGACACTTGTCTAATTCTTGGGTTTCTTGAGAATCTCCTCATAAGAATACTACCCAACAGGTAATGGAAACCTGTCAAATTCTTCTTGGGTATCTTCATCCCTTCAATAGTGTATAAATTAAAAGGTATTGGACATTCTTCTTGGGTTACTAAAACTTTTTTCATAAGAAAGAAAACCCAATAGGTATTGGACATTGGTTCAACTTCTCTTGGATATTACATCCCAACATTAGAATAAAACCCAGCAGGTAATGTTTACTTGTCCAATTCTTCTTGGGTTACTTATACACTTCATTAAAATTGTCAAATTTGTCTTGGATATTTATACTCTTGCATTAGATTGCAAACCCAATAAGTATGACATTTACCTCCCTAGATGAATTCAAATTTATCTGCATAAGCATACATAAGTCCAAAACATATTTAATACTTTAATTCTAACATTACACATCTCATTCAGTGTACACTTTACAAATGATAGGAAATATATAAGCATTTTGTGCCTAAACTATTTGGCTTTTAAAGAATTTTATAACCATGTTTGCAAAATTTAAATTTAAATATTGGAACTTGGAGCAAGTCATTACAGGTAGAGCAAGATGCTGAAAACCATATTGATAAATAGATCACACCCTTGATAAATATTTGCCTTCAGTTGCTAAGATTGTGTTGTATTATATGGAAAATTTCTATAATCCTGTTTATTACACATACATGTACAATGCATATTTTCCCTGTAATAATAAAATACTTCTGAGATGTAAAAGAATGGATTTAATAGTCACCGATGTTAAAAGATATTACATGTATCTCATTAATCTGGTTTGGAAATCACAAACTTAGTTTTGAAGCCAATTAAACAGTGTCGCACCAGAAAACTCAGTTACAAGTACAATGAATGAATTCGTTGTATCAAAACTTAAAAATAATTGATGCACTATGTCCAAATCTTTTCAACAAATCGGGATAAAGATATTAAATAAAATCATCACTGTTATAAGTCTTAGAGCAAGAGAAAAGTCATTACATGCCCAAATTTTACATGTAAGGCTTTGATCCTATATTTCAATAAATGTCAAAATGGTTTTATTTTTGTTTCTGTTCCATACTTTCTTCTTCAGGGTCTCTCATGGCCTATACTGTATGATACCTCCATTGACCCTGCTCTTTTATATTGCCATATGTTTATCCAGTAGCAGTGGTTATGCTCAGGCAATCTTTGAAATACACCTCATTTCATGCATCTTCTTCAAATCTGCCTCTGTCCTTTTTATTCATTCTGCAATTAGATAAAGGCATTTCTTTGCCGTATAAAACATGTTTTTCTTGACTACAGTAAGATCACCCTTTATGTTGATCAAACCCAACCGAGAAGTAGAAGTATATTTCTTATTCAGAAATATGTATTGATAAATAAAATGGAAGAAAAACTAAATTCTATCAACTCTTTTTTGTTTCTTATATGTCTAACTGCATCTTCATCCTACCCCCATCTGCTATAATTTTATCAAAATGGAATCATCATTCAACACACAAAACAATGTTGCATATTAATTAGACAGTTTGTTACTTTCTGATTGTTAAGAAGGAGATTTTAAAAAGATTTTACACCTAATCCTTGCAAATTTTAGACTTCTAATGTAACACTATCAGTACATTAGGGGTACATAATCTTCAAAAACATCTCTACACTTAATGATAAAGCTTTCACATTAGTATTGTTTTTAGCCCAATGGTTCTGCTAAAGAGGATTTAAAATTGACCCAAACCTTACTAACTGCTTTGAAATTATATTGACAGGGACAGAGACACACTTGACACTCCTTCCCCCCTTCCTGGGGTATGCTTTGCACAAAATTTAATTAAAATTGACTAAGCTGGATAGAAGTTGAAAATGTAAAAAAATTACAGTCAAACAGAATATGAATAATTTTCACCACATCAGACATGAAGAAGTGATCCTTAAATAAAATACACCTACAAGATGAAGCTATTTTATTCCTTTGAAGTGAATTCTTCTAAGAAAAATGAAAATAGAAGGACGAAATTTCAGATATAATATATAAATTGGAAAATATGTCTAGTATCGTTTCTTTTCCTGTATGCCACCTCTATCAGAACAAAATGTTATACACGTATTAACCTAACCTATGACCGAATAGTACCACGGTATTTACTTTACAATTAATTAAGTTCTGGAACCAACCCTCAGATGCCCTTAAAACAAATGATTCAAAACTGGCAAAGATAAAGGGCATCTGAAGAATATAAAATAAAATGATAGTACAAACAAGCAAACAGTGTGCATGAAAATGTTGGCAAACACTAGAAAAAATACTAAGGTACTGTATAGGTGGAAAATAACTCGCGTTGTTAATATTCGCTATATTTTCGGTCTCTATAAATCCCTGAATTCAAGAAACAGTGAATAATTTTTCTTTATTCTCTGTTTTATTTGGAAATTTGAGAATAAACTACGATAGGTTTAAATCCATGTACCACAGTACATGGTCATTTCAGTAATTACGAGTAGTGCTTCGCATTCAATTATTTTAATTAGCACGCTTACATCAACAGATAAATACCTGTATTTGATAAAATGCTTTTTAATAGCCAACGCTACATGTTTTATCAATCAAAACACGTGGGCCTTGAGTTTTGATTACCCGTGCGTAACTAATGTTACCACGCACGATGTATTTGTTACCTGCAATATCATGCATATTATAGTTTTTATCGACATTTTGATTAAAAAAAAGAAGATTTGGAAGGATATTATTTCCTACATTCCTACATTACCTACATTAACACATTTATAACCGTCCTGTGTTTTTTTTTCGCCGTGTTGTTTTGAAAATCTTGGGATGTACATGCACTCAATGTAACAGCATACAGAAAAGTCATTTGACGTTTATATAATAGTCAAGGATTTTTTATAAATGCACCTAGCTTATTTAATTAATCGTCATTAATTATTAAGTCTATTTTGTACTAAACTACCTTGCTGTTCCTGAAATAAAGACATAACGCTGATAAATGTCGTTAACATGTAGCAATGGTATGGATTAAACGGACAAAGACAAGGGAGGTAACTTCTATAACATAAGAATTCGGCGAATTCAAGAAACCGTGATCCTGTCCGATGAGAGAAAACCGTGAAAATTACAACCCGTGAAATTATTCCCCTATACAGTACTTTCTCAAACTCAACATGAATACTAAAGAGGTTATATGTAGCTGTATTGCACATACCAAAAGCTTTCCTGCCGTTAAAGGTTGGTTACCTAGTAGTTATGTAGTATGTACAAGTTTTTCCCTCTATTTCTTCTAATTTAACGAGGCCGAGTCTAATTCGAGTGCGCATTTAATTTCATGCAGTCATACGTGTGACAGTACACGTTTGAAAATTATTTTAATTTTAATACAAAATTAACATTATTTGTTACTGATCTGAAAATGTGATTTTACGACAATTATTGGAAAAAGAACGTTGAAATGGCTCTAACAACGTTACCATTTTCGGATTTTGTAAGCCATGCATGACGCTGCAGAATGACGCATGACTCGCTTGTATGTTCAAGACGTCCATGGATATTATACTAAAAACTTATGACATAACTTCCCAAGAAACATACTAGCAATCTAAAAATTGCTATTTATGCCGAAAAAAATTGTATGCACCGATAATTCATCAGCAAAGATTATGACATAACTTCCCAAGAAACATACTAGCAATCTAAAAATTGCTATTTATGCCGAAAAAAATTGTATGCACCGATAATTCATCAGCAAAGATATGTATTTATACCGTAATATGGCAATTTTATAGGTATTTGGCTTCGAAAAAATAAAATTAGTAATTACTACCTAGACCAATCGAGATGGTGAACTTTTTTGAAATTTCACAATTTGGTGACTTTTTACGTTTTTTACTAAAAACTTATGACATAACTTCCCAAGAAACATACTAGCAATCTAAAAATTGCTATTTATGCCGAAAAAAATTGTATGCACCGATAATTCATCAGCAAAGATATGTATTTATACCGTAATATGGCAATTTTATAGGTATTTGGCTTCGAAAAAATAAAATTAGTAATTACTACCTAGACCAATCGAGATGGTGAACTTTTTTGAAATTTCACAATTTGGTGACTTTTTACGTTTACTTTCACTTACTTGAATGAAAAAGAAATCCCTAGGGCAGAAGTACAACAAATATGGAAAAAATGTAATAATTTGGCGATTTTCCAACAAATTCCCATAGGGTCCAATAGTAAAAGTTTGACAACATTTAAGATGGCTCACTAAGAAATCAGGGTGGTAAACATTCGATTTTTTAATCCTAAAACAATAAATATAACAGTAAAAATTAATTATCAAAAAATTATCAAAATCCCTAGGGCAGAAATAATTAGACTCGGCCTTGTTAAGAAGCGAAAATGTCTCTAAAAATCTTATGGTTGGCATGAAGTATTCCTGATCATTTTACTGATTACTTACAATTGTCCTATTTCTGAGGGTCATCTTCTGATGAGTGTGTTCTCTGCAATGTTCACAATTGAAGTTCCTGTATGACCTGTTACATATTGAAAATCCTCAATGAACATGATTATGGTTTTAATTTCTATTGCAATTATTGATTACTTTTATAAAAAAAAATCTAAACCAATTTATTGTAACATAATACTTAGGAAAATATTTATGAAATATCAATGGAAAAAAGGAATCATCTCCAGTTATCTTAAAATCACAAGTAAGCATTAATCATATAAATTCACATACGTAAACCCATAAGCTTTTTGTGCTATTAAATCATAGTCATCGCTGTGCAATAAAGGAAATCAAGTACTAATCCACAGCTTGGTGGCAAGAAAGTTACTATCCCCGAGTAAAAAGTAACAAGCCCAAATATAGAGGCAAAATTTAAAAAGTAACATTGAAAAAAAAAATCAGCGTGAAAAAAGTCAGGGTATTAACTACAGATGATTCTTTTTAAAATTAAAGTTTAATTTAATTTTCGCTAGTAAAATTTAATCATATATAAATTAATGATTTAAAAAAATGAAAAAAGATTTTAAATATTCCTTTTCTGGTCATTCACTAGTTCGTCTAATTAAAACGAAGCAAAAATCATTTTGTTTTCATCTTGAATCATTTAAAGCCGTATATGGCGTATGTACAATGAAAATTATTAGACTGAAATTATAAAAACTTATTATTTGTATCATTAATTTATAGAAACATGATAAAGATAGAAATTTTCCGTAATTTACAAAATCTAAGTCTGAATTGCGTTATAAAGATATCAAAATTTAATTTGGATTCTCGAAATTTTCTCCGACTTGGAAGAAAATACAAAAGATTTAAATAACACATTACAGAGACTGAAGATAAAATCGTAATATTAGATGAAACGAGGTGTTCTCCGTGCTCCGAATTGAATGAAAAGCTTTAATTTAAATGTATAACTATATTTCTTTACTTAATTTTGTATTTTTCAAAATATTTTTTGATCAGTTACGCCATATATGGCTTTAAATAAAAAAAAGCGCAACATAATTGCATGATACTTATCATGGAGCTGATTGAGTAAATGTATATAATTTAATAATGAGATATCTGTGAGGCATATATGTACATGCAAATATTGCTATATTAAACAAAGGAAAGGGGGGAATTCAAATTAGGGAAAAAAAAGATCGTTTTTAAGTGAATCAGTCTGGTAATACTGCAAAATGGATGCAGTTGTGGAAATTTATGGATAATAGGAGCATGCTGTCTGGAATATTTCCATATAGGGAATTTAATAGCAAAAAGGAGTGAAAATACCGGTGGTGCTTTACATGTATTACATGTGTATTTTAAAATTCCTAATAGCCCAAGGGGATTCCTCAGTGAAGAAAACCACTAGCCCCATCTTCAAAAATGGAAGCCCCGGGTGTAGCGCGATGCTAATTACACACCCATCATGTGAAATAGTTATAGTAGCCCTATATCAATTTCAGTATTGTTTTTAAAATTGATTAAAACAAATGCCAAAAACAATAATTTTAAAAAAAAATCAAAATAAAGCAGACACTCAAAATCAAAGACAGAAAGAAGCACTGTTTTGACTGAACATTTTTCAGTAATACAATGAATTTCTTACATATCAGATGAGATAAACTTACATACAATTATTTAGCTGTTGTCAATTATCCCATTTATCATCATCTCAGCTCACTTTGCGATTGTAATACTGTCTACATGAACCGATAATTTACAGCTGATCGATTTATGAACACACGATTGTTAAAATTTTCATTTCCCTTTACAATATACATTGTCAGAACATACTTAGTTGGTTATGATATAAAATTAAATAATTAACACTTTCGATTTATTAAATATTATCTAAAAGTATACGATCATTTACTAAATACTTCTCGCCCTCAAGAGAGCTAAAAGACAGAGAAAATTCAAAATACATACAAGTGCAACTTAGGATTAATTGTTCCGATATATCTATTCTAATTTTGTGCACAATTGTTATCAAAATTACATTAAAATCAATTTTCCTTAAACAAGATCCCAGCAATAGATAAATATTAATCGAATGAACTTACCTTTCCTCTTGTCAATCAGACAATCTTGTTGACATTAAGTGTTTCTTAGTCGCCATATTTTTTTCCATGAAAACAAACGTTGTTATGATCAGGATCAACGGAAGTTGATTTTCGGAACTCTCGAGAATTTAGAGTTCCGAATGTAAAACTGAAACACAAAACACGGTGCGTCCGTGAAAGCAACTTTTTTGGACACTTTTTTGGACAAATCGTCGTGTCCAAGTTTTGTTGGGTACTAACCTGCAAATACCCAATTAGGGTGCTTTAAGCATATTCAGCGACACTTCTTATTGGGTATACCCAATAAGCAAAAAGTACCCAATAAGTACAATCTTGGCATGAAAAATACCCAATAAATGCACTCTCGTAAACACGCAAACGTGTCCAGTCCATATCTTTCTTACGGAGGGACATTAGAATCTACCTCCACACGAAGATTGCCCATGACCTAAGGGTGATTGCCCATGATCTAAGGGTGTGTAATGACCTTGACCCAAGGTCATTTGGGGAAGTTCAAGGTCAATGGAAGAAAAATTTCATAATTCGTGTCCAGTCCATATCTTCCTTATGGATAAACTTGGTAGGTTCTCATTTCACACAAAGATTGCCCATGACCGAAGGGTTTGTCATGACCTTGACCCTAGGTCATTTGGAGAAGTTCAAGGTCACTGGAGGAAAAATTTCATGTGTGTGATACATATCTTTATTATGGAAAAACTTGCTTCTGAAAAACCCAGCGGGGGTATTTTGTCCCGTTTGGACAGTTCTAGTTTTCTTTGAAGAGGATGCACATATTGATTCAGAAATGGAATTTAGTATACAGATTAGTCAGATAAATATCGAGGTCAAGTTTTATTTTGGGTGTGATCGCACCATTTTTGACAGAGTTATGCCCCTTGAACTTAGAAAAATTCCAATTATATGCAGTTTCCGTTCATTTTTTTTTAGAGGTCGCACATATTGAAATGGAATTTAGTATACAGACTAGTCAGATAAATATCTAGGTCAAGTTCTGTTTTGTGTATGATAGCACCATTTTTGACAGAGTTATGCCCCATGGACTTAGCAAAAATTCCAATTATTTTCAGTTTCTGTTCATTTCCTTTGCAGAGGTTGCACATACTGAAATGAAATTTAGTATACAGATTTATCAGATAAATGTGACGCGCCAAGCAAAAACCTCCCTTAACGAAGAATTTTGATATTTTCAGTTTTTTATTGATTTTTGTATAGTTTTTCTTTCTCTTTCGTTTGATGTATAACATGACATATATTTCTGTGTAAAAATGTATAAAATATCGCAGGACAAAGACGGAATATTTACTTTGACGTACAGTGTACGCGTGCGTAACTTCATGAATATTCATAACGTAAAATCGTAAATTGATGTGAAGCTATATACGTGTAATGATTTGATGATAAACATTTTCAAACATTTGATTTGATTCCCTTAAAAATATCAATAATTAAGATTTTTAATCGTAATGATAAAAATAAACATTGTAAACTCTATCTTTGAAAAATGAAAAGAAGGGGGGGGGGCATCGAAATAATTGACAAAGGCAAAAGAACAAAACGTCACTCAAATCAAAAATCTTCTCTTCCTCTAAAAGCTGTTCCAATTTATATCTTTTTAATGCAAGAAAATGGCAGACAACAGTAAAAGGAAATAAGCAAAATTTAGATGAAAAAAATCCTATTGTGGTAGTACAAACTATATATGCTCATCTTCCTAAACGAGCTTTGGCTAGCATGTTGACCCTTAATCTCATTTGGTAGAGCACTGGACTGGCAAGCCAGAGGCCTCGGGTTCAACCCCAATTAAGCAGAGGCACTTAATTGTCTCTTTTACACTATCAAAGTAGTTATCTTAAAAAAGTTCGAGACAGCCCCTACCACCCCCTCCCCCGGGCATTAAAAGTCTACACAATACATAGTATATAAAAAGAATTTTTTGGTCATAGTTTACGTTTTAAATACCTGAGTTTGTAAAGAGTGCGATAGGGTTTTTTTTTCATCTAAAGGATACCACATTTCTTTTACCACGTCTACTATATGTATTTACATGTTTTAATGTTTTACAACGGGAAAAAAAGTGTGCATCATCACTGAAGACTTTTTGGCGTATTGATAAGATATTCTGCATTCAGGAATAAATTGTATCTGTCTCTTGTAGTAGAGTTCGATCCTTTTCTTCTTTGGATGTCGTTATGAAGTCTTTAATTCAAATGAGGAACTTGTAAAATGTCAAACTTGTTTCCAATCCTTTTGTATATCTCAATAAATGCGTGTTCCAATCAAAAACAATTAAGATTAGGTGCATCAAATTTTAAAGTGTTAAATTAAAGTTTAAACCATTATTTCTTGTAAATCTTCAAACATTTGATTAATTTTTCGTGGCCCTCGATTTCTTATTTTATATTTATGCTTAAATTATTGAAAAGAAATATAATATGTTTAGAATCATTTCGTAACTAAATGAGTTTGCATACTTTTCAGTAAATCAGAATGTAACACCCACCCCATCCAATAAAAAATATGTATATTTTTAAAAATATGGTTTGAAAAAGAAATTCTGCAATTTATATGCATTATGAGGATGACCATGAATTAATTCTGACCGATTGTTGAATACTATCCGAATAACAAACCACAATATCAGAATATACATTAATCCCACAAGTAACACACTCCACAACTTCATTTACATTCATTTCTAAACTTTACCGTTACCTTCCTGAAAAAGTACATGCACACATTATGATTTATTATAATCATATCAAATATTAGTTGCTTTTTAGTATTGTTTAAAACATGCATATTAAAAATTGCAGCAGAAAGTAAGAGAATGGGTAACACATTCTTCATATTCTACCATTATCGTAAAGGGGG
>NW_026918870.1:0-14995 GCF_032062105.1 Saccostrea cuccullata | reverse complement strand
CAAATAAACTGATCAGTGCTGGGAATTTATAACGAAAAGAGTTTTTTAAAAAATTAAAATTTGAATACTTTAAGGAGGTTCAATTTCCAAACGTTATTTTTGAACATTAAGTTTGTCAAGTGTATTCTTCTGATCGCAGACTGAACTAAAATTAGGTTTGAACAAGCAATACAATAATCATCATTTGTTTTTCAGTACAAATTTATAAAATCTGCTTACAATTGTATATATGTAAATGTAATATTATTTCAGCCCATTCTTCATATAATTATATATTATGTAAAAAAAAAAAATATTACACGAGAATGCAAGTGCAAATCTTTGCCGATTTATGTAATAAAATTAATTTACAGTATTTAAGTTTCAGGTTCCTGTTTGATATACTTTATTTCCAAGTAACTCATATTCACATCCTGGCATTTATTATGAGAATCAAACAAATTAAAAACTTCCGTATTCTGTTAACCAACAGGGTAAGGGATGTAAACTCATAAAGAGAAATGCTTTTTTACACACAGGGCGTTACAACACTGCAGAATTTTATTTTATTCTTGTTCATTCCTCGTACAACTCAGGGATGTGATGGGTATGTCATTTGAATTTTTGTGATGTTGAATTTTCTGTCATGATTATATAAATGTCTTGTAAACCATATCTAATCAATACTAGTGTATATTTATGTACAGTGCTTAAAAACATGAAATATACGTAACTATATGTATATTTTATTTATTTTTTAAAATGAAGGAGTTTAGCTTCAGAAAAAAAAATCATACCAGAAAAAAAAAAATTTTTATAAATGCTATGCATCATCATTTTAATTAAAGAAATCATGGTTGTTGTTCGGGATATGCTTGGAATGAAACATCACAAACATGTTCTCGTGAGTATTAAGTGATTCTTATGTATTTTCGACAATTTTTCTTAATTGCTCTATGATATGTTATTTTCATTGAAATCTTTACACGAAAGCTTTTGTGACCCTTTCATTTAATATTCGGAGGAAAATACTTGTCTTTCTGGTTTTTTCGGTTATTTTGTTTATTCATCTACATTACCACTCTTGTCTGCAAACACTTTAACCTTGCCAATAACTTCTTTCTGGTTGTGGTTATGCCTGATATAATTCTAATGTTGATCCCTTGTGAAAATACCTTTCTTCTGGTACCAAAACATTTGACCTTCTAAAACAAATTTTATACCAACCTTTAACATGGCCATAACATTGAAAAAAAAACGTGCTAGAGCTTTCATACCTTAGAATTGTATTCATTGTAGTAAGACCTTTTATATACCTATTTTATTGAGTCGCCAACTTGGCGCAGCTGTTAGGCGTCTTCTCTAGAGTCACTGAGCAAAGGACTGAGCTCTACGTTAAGTGTTCGAGTCCACTACAGGGCGTTAATCCCCGGTCCTTCGAACGAAACCATATAATCAGAGGTACTGTATTGAAGTAGATGTTGGCACGAAAAAGCCCCTTCACTGCTAGTTGATCCTAAGTGTCTAGTATAAATTTTCAGCTCCCTCCAGGTAAGTAGCGCGACGTCTGCATATATGAGTGATAAATTCTCGAGAGGGCATTCAATAAAAAATAAATGTTATTAAGTTTAATAAGTTTTAACTACTTTTGCAAATCATTTATCTTCAATTGACCATTTATGTTTAAGGGAAATCATTGGTGTTTTATATTTTACATGTACATGTGTATTGCCTCTGACAAGACCTACGTTGTATCTTTGGGAAGTTTTAACATAAGTTTTTATCCCTTAATCTTCTCCCTTGGGTTTGATATATTTGAGATATTCTACGTACGATATGATCTGTCATTCTGAGGCATCATGGATTTAAAAACTTTTTTTACCCAAATGCAGCATGCATGGACGGATATGTTGGACTTAATTGCGAGAAGACCTGTCTGTATCCTAAATACGGTTTTAGATGCCAACACATTTGTAACTGTAACCAGACTAACTGCAACTTTTCCATAGGCTGTCCTTTGCCTCAGACTGGTAAGAAGATTATATTCCTTTCTGAATAAACGACAGCAATGCTTGTAATTGGTACATCAGAGAGAAAGAGAGGGAGGGAAGGAGAGAGAGAGACTAGATATCATACATTCACGTTCAACATAACATGCCGATACACACAATTAAAACTTATAATTTTTTTTCAGCACCACTTAAACAATTAATGAGAAACACTTTAAGTGATGAATTATTTTCAATTGTAGAAACGTGTTTGATAATAAAAATAATATTTACTCAACATCACAATACAATGTCAAATATTTGATTTTTTTTTTTACTGAAGCTGACATACCCAATGGAACATATTCTAACGGAGAAACACGGAGTATTTATTCTTCCTCAGGATCGACAACAGTATTCAGGAAAGGAGAAAGACATTTAAAGAATAATATTGTTTCTTTGAGTGCTTTAGTTGTTTCTTGTTCATTAATCTTTGTCGTCATCGTTTACGTTATTTGTCGGACACTAAAATCAAAAGGACGAGGCAGTTTTCGACATCCTAGTGAGGATACAGGAGACATACCTCAGGCAAATGAAAATCATTATTCTGAGATCAAGGAAACCCAGATCGACATGAAAATGTAGAAATGAATCCGTAATTTATTTTTATTGTGTGTAACAAATAAAAAAAATTAAAATTAGAAGTCTTTTTTTCTTATAAAAATCCTATGGTGGAGAATTCAAAAATTAAAAATTATTTTTATTTTTAAAAAATTGCAAAGATATTGAACACTCTCTTCCTTTCCTGTTGCTTTCTGAAGGAAGTTTAAAAATGCAATTAATAATTTAGAATCACTAATTGTTGTTGAAATTTGATTTTCAAATCTGTGACATACAAGTACGCGCGCACATATACGTTGAATATAACTAGAAAACTGACCTGTCAGCAAGGGCCCCGCCATGGGGTAGAATTATAGGGTGCAGCTTACGGAATGATTAAAAAATGTACGAAGAATAAGCAACTGTATTCTTAAAATTTTAAGATAATTCCTGAATATTCAAACACATGAAAATAATATCCTTGTATTAACATTAGGCAATAAAGAAAAACTTAACATTGAATATATATTTACACAATTATGAAGCTTATCTTATATAAAATGCCAGCCTTCAATTAATGCAAATATAACTTGAAACAAAGAGCAGTTGCAGACAAAGATTTTCATTAATTTTAAAGTGACAGATAAATAAAAGCCTACTAAATTTTCTGCAGCAGGCTAGATAATTAATCCCAAGGGATTAATTGTACCTCTCTAATCATTTTCTTCTAATGTTACAATAAGAACTTTTTCAGTATTAATGATAGAATGGGGTTTTTATACAACTACCTTCAAAATTAATAATTTTCTTGAATTAACATAAAGTAAAAAAAATAAATCAAAAAATCTTCTTTAATCTATTTCTTGTTTTTAGAATTCAATGAAATCATAACTATTTAACAAAAAATAAATTATAAAAATTTACATTTAAATCCACATTTCAGAGTATTCATAGCATTCCAAATTGACTTAACTTCAAAACAAACTTCATTTGCGGTAATTCATCTCAATGTGACAGATAAAGATAATGCTCTGGATTTTCTTCAGGAGAAAAGCTAATTAATCCCAAGGGACTCGTAGCAGCATTCAGTTTACAATGGGAACATCTTCAGCAGTTATCTCTCTTTGCCAATGGATTCTTATATAAAGTAAAGGAATCTACCCCACCACCCCAGCTCCAAACCAGGGGGACATAGAGAAACAAACTTGGCATCAAAATATGTCTTTCTGCCTACTGAACTACCATACCAAATTTGAACTTGATTGGGCAACCATAAAAAAAGTTGCCCATTCATTCTTATGCATAGTTAAGGAATCTACCCCACCACCCCAGCTCCAAACCAGAAGACATAGAGAACCACACTTAGCATCAAAATATGTATTTCTGCCTACTGAACTACCATACCAAATTTGAACTTGATTGGGCAATCATAAAAAAAAAGTTATTAGAAAAAAACAGAAAATTTGTGGACGGAAGAGTGACAGACGGACAGACAGACAGACAGAGTGATTACTATAGGGCACCCGCAAATCCTTGCGGGGCCCTAATAATAAAAATAGTTTGAAATATTTCTTTTCCTGTGCAAAAATAAAATACAGGCCCATTGGCCACACCCCTCACCTGAGTAACTTTGTTGATGTATTTAAATACCAGATTTCCCTCTTGTGGATCCGCCCTAACCCCTTAAGTTAGAATCTACATAACCCAAGGATGCTTCATTATTAGTTTCAGCTTTTCTGGCCTTGTAGTTTTTGAAAAGATTTTTAATTTTCCGATATAGTTCAATGTATTTTCCCTATTGTGGCCCCTCCCTACCCCTGGGGATCATGATTTTGACAATCAAGATTCTACACAATCCCAGGATGCTTTCACATAAGTTTCATTTTCTGGTCAAATTGGTTCTTGGATAGAAGTTTTTTCAAGATTTTTCCTAATATATATTTCTTTGTTAAACATGGATGTTTGGCCCCAGCCTACTCCCGGGGTTATTATTTCAACAATCTAGATTCTACAATATCCAAAAATGCTTCCACATAAGTTTCAGCTTCTCTGGTTCGATGATTCTTGATTAAAAAAATTAATGATCCCTTCCTCTTTTTGCCTTTTCTTGACTATCTTCCCTTGCAGGAGGACTTAAACCTTCATGTTAATAATTTAAACTCCTCATTACCTATGAATGATTTCAAGTTTTTTGAGATATATTATTGATTAATAATACTTGATTGTGAATCTTTATTTTTCATTATAATTTTATTGATTATCATGTTCATGTATTATTTACTTCTAATTTGTATCTTGACCAATTATAAAAGGAGAGGGTTTACATAGGCATTGCCTGTTGCCCAATCCTGATTGAATTATACTCAATAAAATATGTTTAAAGTAATGATTTCAAGTTTTGTTAAAATTTACATAGTTGTTCTTGAGAAGTAGAAAATGTGAGAATTTACAGACGAACGACGGACAATAAATGATCAGCCACTTGAGCTTTTAGCTCAGGTGAGCTAAAAAAAATTGTCATTATTATTTCCCACCTTTTCATAATGTAGCTCACATGTTATATTATGTATTATAAAGTAATCAAATGGTGGAACACAATTTTTAAACATGCACAAAGGGTGTTCAAGAAGTTCACAAACTTTCCTATTACATGTATTTACAAAAGCAATATTCAGATCAAAATGAAATTTGGCTCACATCTGGTCATTAACGTCTTTCAAGTGCTGAACAGAGTTAAAGTATTTCACATTCTTCAGACTATACAATCTCTCTGTTTTGTGTTCGTCGAAATCGCATTTAAAGAAATTTACAATTATTTCATTGGTTGAATTGCTGTTTAGGGCGAGGGAAATATTTTACTCTTGATTTAATTTTTGAAAAAAAAACAGAAATACAAAAACTCCTAAACCTTTAGCCGGGATGTCGATGCAAAGTTTGGGGGGGGGGGGGTTATAGGATAGGCTCATCTCATCATCGTCGAGATGAGCAAACCTGCATAACTTTAAAATAATCTTCAGGTTCTGTAAAAATAATGAAAATGCGAACTGCCTAAACTAGAAAGAGAGTTAAAGGTAGTTCATTTACCAATGCTAAGAAGTGGAGAAAATTTTCGCTACACAACGCTACAGCCCAGCAGCTAGTGAAGTATGAGCCAGATTGGGCCAACAAAAGAGAAGATTGACTCCGAACAAGGATTTTTTAAATAATTCTGCTATGACCTTGACTTTTGACCTAGAAACATGGTTAAACGCCACTGCATTGCACACCTGTTACCCAAAAGCACTTTGTGGATTAAGTATGAGCCTAATTAGGCCAAGGAGAGAAAAAATATGCCCCGAAGAAGGATTTTTAATATAATTCTGCTATGACCTTGACCTAGAAACATTGTTCAGTGCCGATGCACATCCGTTACTAAAAGGCACTCTTTGTATCAGCTGCAGATTTGTAGCGTTATGGTTTTATATATTTGTCTTTGACCATAACGCTACAGATCCCATAATGCAAAATAGGTGCAATTTATCTCCTAACCCTTTCTAGTCGTATGTACAAGTAATAAACTTGCTTGATTAAACTTATTTGTTAGATTGCTGTGAATTTATTGCCTGTAGAGACAACTATAAATGGTTAGGAGATGGATAAAATTCAAAATATGTCTAGAATTAGGGAGTGAAAGGTAATAAGAAATACAATGAAAACAAAAGAAATTATCTTTAATCAACATGTATTTTCTGAAAAGAATGACACTTGCTTCTATCTGCTACATGTATTTCCGCTTTCTAATGTCTAATGTCTGCAACAACAGCAATCCAAATAAATTGCCTCTTATCGTGGTATAATTATTAGTCTGAATTTTTTAATGGGATTTTAAAATACCAAATATTCTGACGATTTTAATTTCTATTACTATCGAGGTCGATTGCTGGGCTCCACAGCGCATCTCCACTTATTCATGGTCTTAACTCATACTCGTAAGAAATGCAGGTTTGCAAGCTCCACACAGCATAGCATTCAACAATCAGTATGATAAAATCACACTCTCTTGGTGCAAGATATGCGAATGTTGCTTCCAAAGTACATCAAATCTGGATACTTTGAAATATTTTGCTACCGTTACTTAGAATCTCGTTATGTAACTAGTAATCTCTTTCCGTTATCTCATTAGTGACATCTCCTTCACCTTGTCCACTACAATAAAAAATGTATCATTGCTATGAGTTATTTTCTGTAATTCTACTTACGAAGTAAAGTTGAAGAACACTTTTAGTTCACGTCAGTAAGTCAATGCAGAAATTGAGATGGACGATCTGGAAGCTAAGTGTCAAATATATGAAACGTAGGTAATCAAAGAGAACGAAGCTCACCTCAACGAATGTAATGAGTTAAGGTAATGCAAATCTCACATCATAATTTTAAACAGAAAATTTTTATTTTGTCAACAATTTTCAAGCGAGTTATGTTTAAATAGGTCTTTAAATTCATTGGGGATTGACCTGTTCAAAAAACTTTAACTCGTCACACATCTGAAAATGTAGGTCACATCCAGCATCCAAAGCCTGTCTGGTAGTGTCCATAGCTAGATGCATTATCCATGCAAAATTGGTCCGGGTAGGCTTTTAATTACTTTGAAATAACCTGCTCGTATAACTTTAACCTGGTCACTTATTTGGAAAATGAAGGTCACATCCAGCACCCGAAGCAAGTCTGGTAGTGTCCATCCTTAGATGCATCATCCATGCAAGTTTGGTCTGGATAAGGCCGCTAATTACTTGGGAAAGTCCTGCTACTAACCTTGTCACTCATCTGAAAAATGAAGGTCACATCCAGTATCCGATGCAAGTCTGGAAGTGTCCATCCCAAGATGTATCATCCATGCAAGTTTAGTCCGGGTAGGGCCGGTAGCTACTTCGGAATGGAGCTGCTCTAAAAACTTTAACCTGGTCACACATCTGGAAAGTGTAGGTCAAATCCAGCATCCGAAGCAAGTCTGGAAGTTGTAGATCTCCGTCGAGGTGAGCTAAAAAAGTTTATTTATTTCAAATATGTAATTTCACACACAAGAGAGTATCCTTCCTTT
This sequence comes from Saccostrea cuccullata, assembly GCF_032062105.1. Lineage (NCBI taxonomy): Eukaryota > Metazoa > Mollusca > Bivalvia > Ostreida > Ostreidae > Saccostrea > Saccostrea cuccullata. Next base: position 7,354 of record NW_026918870.1, on the reverse strand, counting down.
GATGCATGATCCCTGCAATTTTAGATAAGCTTCAAAAAAAGACTTTCTTAAAAATGTTTAACTTATAAATCATTCTTCTAAGATATGCATGTCAAAACCAGTATCCGAAGCAACACTGTGTGCATCCTCAGAAGCAAATTTGTTCAACAAAAAACTTATTCATGTATTTACTTTTGGATGAACCCGCTCTAAAACTTTAACCTTTTCAATCATCTTAGAAAGTCAGATTCAGCATCTACTGGACCAGGTAGTATGCATCCTCAGATGCATCAACCATGCACATTTGGTCAATAACACTACTAAGTAAGAAACGTACTGACATTCCCATTTTTTACTGACAAACTTAGAAAATTACTGATAATGTGCTGTCGTTACTGTAAAACTTAGACAATTACTGACCTTTTTACTGCCGGTACTGATAAACTTAGAAAAGTGCTGACAATCTTAAGTCGGTGCTGATAAACTTAGACAATTACTGACCCGTTTACTGTCCCTGCTGAAAAACTTAGACAAGTGCTGACATTTACTGATAATTACTGTCCCTATTGTTTCACTGGCTGCAGTGGTGTAAAATTGATTTTTTATTTATTTTAACATAAATTATTTCATTTATTTGTTTTTTCATATAATTTTTAACTATGTCCAGATGATATCTTTGAAAAAAAAATTCTTTGATCTATTTATAGAAAATTGATTTGTAAAAAAAATATTTTCAAGAGAAGGGATAAAATTTCAAAACCTTCAAAAAGATAAGCAATTGCAAAAAAATAAAAATCTTCCTTTAGGTACAATGAAATTTTACTGAGGTCTTTTCCTTTTCATAATAAAACAACGTTATTACATATGCATTTTATAATATTTTCTTTAATTAACATTGACTCCCTGATAAATTAATTTAAATAGCAAAACGCATCAAAAACTTTATTTAAATTAGTTTGAATAATTTTAATAAACCCATAGTATCGGTAGGCCCCTCTCCTTCAAAAGGCGTTTGTTATAGTTTTCATGTTATGTAATTTTTTTAATTATTTGGAGGCTGCCCATATTTGATTTTGTTAAAATACCCGAGATCCAAGCATTTGCAAGACGTTTAAAATTAAAAGACAGACCTAAATTGATTGTATTCATTTTTGTAGGTCTTACTGCTTAACAAAACATTGATCCTTTGATATTCATTGATTTAGTTACTGTCCGCAAACAAAATAATGTACATCTTTAGCTGATTTGCCCTCTTTTCAATTTACAATTTATGCAGTTACCATATACATAGTTAAAAGTCTAATACTTTAAAACAAAACTTTGATGTGAAATTAATTTCAATGTTCTTTTCAATTAGAGTCAGACGTTCAAATATATAAATTAAAATGAAGGGGGGGGGGGGGGGGTCAATACAAAACTAATTTAACTTTATTATAAAAAACACTTTCACTTACCTGACAGTTTGTAAGTCTTTTCTACAAAAAATTAATAAACTTAAGAACTTAATAAATCGACGTTTCATAGATCGGTATTATAACCAGAAGATTTTACAGTAAGACTGTGCTTTTTATTCGTCCAATATTATTCAAGTCCAGCCGAATTACCATGCTTACCATTGTATTTGAAGCACCTGTGTGTAGCAGAAATCGCCTGAGGCGATGCAGTGTGTACGGTAGCTTAAAGAAGACAATAGGTGTCACTGCCGTATTATACAGAAGAACACTATTTCACTGGAAGTTAGTTACGCAACATTAACAGGTTTATATCATTATGTGTTCAACACCAACACATACGTAATATAAATATGCAATCTACAATCCTTCAGCCTCTTCTTATTAAATAAATATTTTTTTTTTAATATACCGAAAGTGAAATTTTAATGAAAAAGAAGATTGATGTAAAAACCAACGTTTTTGCATGAATGATATATAAGAGTTCTTATCAGAAATGCAATTGTTCCTAATATGTTGATAAGTGGTGTAGTGTGTGTGTGGGACAGTGGAGTCAAGATATAATTTACTTTCATCCAAAAAATCGAAATTACTTTTTTATCAGTTATTAAGAATAATTAAAAATCAAACACAATTTATATGTAGCAGTGTTATGACAAAAAAAAAATTGCTTTAACTATGCATGTATTCTAAACTTTTAATTTATTTCAAGAGAGAGAAGGAGAGAGAGAGAACAACACAGAAGATAATGAACCTACAGTCAATATTTTATAATCTTATGAAAAGGAAAGATGTTTATGAAACCTGAATCAAATAAATAATGATTACGTCCCTTATAAATTGTATCTGCAAATAGAAATTTTTATTCAATTACATATTTGTATAAATCCTGATTCAAGTACCGGTATACTCACTTGTAACGTTGTGCATCTTTTGTATGCTAGAGGGTTCGAAATAAATATTTGTGAATATAATGACAATTTTCACTACTTCGTAAAATATTTTACAGAGGTCCGCATTCTGCCTTATTATTATTATGTTAACATAATAACACCCTACGCCTACTTACTTTAATGAGATGAAATTCACATAAAATTTAATATATTAATTTCAATTTACTGATAGCTACAGGGAAAATACTCTCATTTGGAACATGTAAATATTTTTTGCCTATGATTTATTTTAAAAATCTTAAAGATTAAGTTTAAAAACTATAGTGATCTAATCCTTCTGGCAATGTGTCAATAAGAGAGAGTACCTTAACTTTGTGTAAACTTTTGGTTATTTCTCACAAAGAGAGAGCATATTGTGGTGCTAACATACCGCTGACCTGGTATATAAATATTTTCCGTTATAATTGCTAGTACATGAATATTTATTATAGTCTGTTATTTATTCCTTTGCTTCTTTTACTTATGCAACCCTGCTAATCGATCAACCAACCATTCATTTAGAAATAATGTTTTAATCGTGACAAAATTAACTAGGTATAGTACAAGTTTATATGGAACACTGTACTGTTCAATATCCCGTTTGAGCATTTATTATATATAATTATATGACTTGTACAGATGTCCGAGAACATTAGTGGCCTATAATGAAATTGTTCAATATTTAGAAGATTTCCTTTATTTAACAAAGAAATCTATAAAAGAATATTGATACAACTTTCCGATCGTGAAAAAGGGGGGGGGGGCTCATTAAAGTCAGATTTCTGTTTCAAAGAAATAAATAAAAAAACTAACTTAATAACATTTTAATTCTTTAATTAAACAGGGATAGATATATCATAAATTTAAACTTTATTAGTTAATGTCGAAGTATTCTGCCAGATATCAATAATATTTAGATTTAAAAAATGATAACTGCAAAGGATTGTTTTTTCAAAAAATATACAAAGACTGTTTTCTAAATGCAAAGTATACACACAATTTTCACACCACTGCAGCCTCCCCGAGAGCGAACACAATAATTATCAGTTGTAGTTGTCTAAGTTTTTCAGCAAAAAAAAAAAAAAAAAAATTGTCAAAGTATCATAAAGGCATATATGTTTAGTAATACTGCAAACGACAGCACATTGTCAGTAATTTTCTACTTTGTCAGTAAAAAATAATTTTTTTGAAGAAATGTTATTATATGGCTGATGTAGCCTGCATCAAACATTTAACTATTCACACATCCGGAAAATGAAGGAGATCCAGCTTCAAGTGTGTAAATTTCAACCGTCTAAGTTTGATACAGTACAATTACTTGAAAATGAGACTTGCTCATAAATCTGCTAAAACCTTTCCAAAAACCTCATCCCTTAGCTGAAATTGCAGCATTAAAACTTCACTGGTACAATGAATTACACTAGAAGCATCAAGCATGCATCTCTTATCAGTAGGGCATACTACTTAAAGAGTAAAACGCATTTCAACTGAGACGCCAACACCAACGGTATCATATACGCATCTCCTTCAAAAGAATTCGTTACATATTGAGAAGTATCAAGGTTTAATAAATACAATTGATTGTGTCAATTTTTGTAGGTCTTACTCTTAACAAAACACGTTTTGATATTTTTGATATTGAAACAAATGTTCATCTCTACAGATTTGCCCTCTTTTCAATTTACACATTTATGCAGTTACCATATACATAGTAAAAGAAATACATTACGATCTTGTGTAATCAGTTCTTATATAACAATTGATTAATTTAACTTGATTAAAAAAAAAATTTAGCTTACCTGACAGATTTGTAAGTCTTTTCTACAAAACAAGATAATCGCGTTTTAGCAAAGAACGAAAACATGTGTATAATATATTCTGTTAAGCTTACCATGCTTACCATTGTATTTGAACTACATATACTGCATGCATGTTAGAAATGTATTTTCATAATGTCATCTTATCTTTATTTAGTATATCATTACTAACACAATTATAATTCTATATAATAATAAGTATTAATCACAAAATACAATTTGTTTTTGCATGATGATATATACAGTTCTTACTTTGTCATTAAAAATTTCGATGCTTTCTTTAATTATTCCATTTATCAAAACTTTTCTTTTTTTTAAAAATAAGAAATTATAGCATTTAGAAAGATTTCTTTAGACTTATTTACAATCTAAAAAATCAATGCAAACATAATGCATTTGTATTAAAATCTTAAAAATAGTCCCTTAAGGGTATCTCTTATTATGGAATTTCAATACTCAGCAGTTTTTGTGGAATCCGAAACATCATAATTACTGAGAAAACAGAGGTGAGACAACGCCTTATTGGATAAAAATTTATTATTCACGTTTTTGAACTGAAATTTAATTCATCACCACATGAAAAATACTCTCATTTGGAAGTATTAACGTAAAAATTTCGAAATTTAAATATCAATGAAAGTATCAGTGTACAATTTTGTATTATAGAAAGAACATGGTTAATTCATATCATATGTACTTATATTTACAAATTATTTATAGATACTTTCTACTGTACCATCTCATAATGGACATGTTATCGTTTAATTTATTATATTCATTTTTCACATGCAAATGTCAAATATGCAATTGCAGTGAAAATATTTTGCCATGCTTAAATACATTTTCAGATCCCTACAAAAATTATAACATTAATGTATTCAGTCATTCACTACTTTATTGAGTTAAGTATTCTGCTCAAAGCGTGAAAAGGATATCTAAGGCAAAATATACAAATTAAGGAATCACAAAATTGCTCACCAATTTACGTTTAGCAACAAAAAAAAAAAAAAAAAAAAAAAGTATATAAAGGCATATATGTTTAGAATACTGCAAACAGAATTGGAAACTTTTACCCACGAAATGTTATAGCCAGTACACTTCAAGTGTGTAAATTTAAAATGATACAGTACATATTGTAATGTAAGTTTTTATTAATCATCTACAGGCGCATTAATTATACATTGTATTTAAGCATGATAGTCATACAACAAAATTGCCAAATACTCGCAGGTTAATATCACACAAGCTATAAATACATACCCTACTTCTTCAACGCTTTTATCTAAATATTAAACATTTCACTTGCTTGTAGTTCCAAATCAAGTGTTTCAGTAAACATCATAATTTTCTAATCAGTTCTTCTATAAATTGATATGCAGTGCTATAAAAGGTGTCGGCAGTGGAATTGGTGTAGTCTAATAATACTTGTTGTTAATGTATTTTCATAATTTAATTTATTTTATTTAAATTCACTGTCCAATTATAATTCTATATAATAAAAGTTTAATCATACAATTTACGCCAGCACTTACTTTCATTAAAAATTTCGATGCTTTTCTTTAGTCTATCAAAACTTTTCTATTCTTTAAAAATTAAGCACTAAAATGTAATATTCACAATCAATAAATCAATGCAGCATATGCATTTGTTTTAAAATCTTAAAAATAGCCTTAAGTGATTTTGTTTCAATCAGAGTTTTTGTGGCAACATACCTGTGAGATTATTGGAGAAAAATTTATTATTCACGTTTTTCTAATCTAATTAATCCAATGTTGTTTTCTTGATATTCGTAAAAATTAAAAATGAAAGTATCAGTGTACAATTTGTATTATAGAAAGAACATGGTTAATTCAGATCTTCATCCAACCAAATTATTTATAGATACTTTCTACTGCCATCTCATAATGGACATGTTATCTATATGCTACATTTTTCACATGCAAGTGTCAAATATGCAATTGCAGTGAATACTGCCATGCTTAAATACATTTAGATCCCTACAAACTATCTTAATCTATTCAGTCATTCACTACTTCTCTCAAATGAATACAAATGCAAGAGCATACTATACGTATAAAAAAGAATGGGGGGGGATAACGCGGGCAGAGTGCCTATATCCTATTAAGAAATCACATTTGATATGTAAATTGAGTAATTTAAATTTACCTCTCATTATTGAAATTTATGAAATTATGAGGGGTACCTGTAAAGTGCGAAACGAAATAGAAACGAAACGAAACGAAATCTGCCGAAACGAAACGAAATCAAAAAGAAACGAAACCTACCGAAACAAAACGAAATCAAAACGAAACGAAACGAAACGAAATCAAAACGAAACCTGCCGAAACAAAACCAAATTTTCAGAATGTTTTCATTTTAAGGTGTATACTAAGTACATATAGTTCTATATAATATGTAACTGCATATGTCTAATTTTGCTTTATATGAAATTTGAATAGTCCAAGAACTTTTGTATAAGGGGCACCCCTACTTATTTTTACCACAGGTACCTTACTCAATTTCAGACACCCCGCTTCAAGCTAATATTTTGTTAATATATCAATTATTGACCTACATAAAAATAACATCGTTCGCTTTGAGAGACTTTTATCTTGTCAATTAAATCGTTTAAGAAGTCTTTGATGGAGTCTATCTATTGTAAACCATTAATTTATTGCTCGAAAATTATCTCGATACAAAAAAGACCATATATGGGATACACAAGCTTCCGGTTGGGAATATAAATGGATAAAACAAGACAGCTCGGAATGGAATTTTTGGAAGTCTCTGGTTAATCATATGTTTAAAGACATTCGCAATAAAGCAGTACCTATCTTTATTCAACCCGTACATAAACAAGCCTTAAGTTTACATGTAACACATCAATTTCGATAAATGTGTTGAATCTAGGTGAATATATAAGGGCTGAAAATAAGAGTAAGACAGAAAAAAGAAAATACTACACATATTGAAATTATACATGCATAGTATATGCTCGCGCATATTTGCAGTTGGCAGCAGTTCATACATGTAAATACAGTCTATAAAAGGGAACATATCGGTGTTTAAATTTTAAATTAACGAGTGCTTGAAATTGAGTTAAGTACCTGTAGTAAAAAAAAGAAAGGGCATACAAAAGTACTTGGACTATTCAAATTTCATATAAATAAAATTA
>NW_026918869.1:0-15006 GCF_032062105.1 Saccostrea cuccullata | reverse complement strand
GCAATATCTAGTTAGCATCATCTTTTCTATCTAAAGAATAAACCTAGGGCTGCCACGAATCAGAAATTTTTCGAATCGATTCGGTTCAAACAAAAACCTCGATTTTCGAATAATTTTGGTTCGATTATAAGAAATAGATTTTTTTTTAATTTTTTGTATAAAATCTGTAATCTTTGATCATCATAATCATAAGACATTCTTTAATAAATAATGATTCATACTTTATTAAGGTTTATTAAGATAAAATGGAATGTAAACTAAAGCCAAAAAAAAACAAAGAAAATACATAATGTTCTAATTACAAAGTATTACCCAAGAATCATATATCAGAAATCCAAGTCAATAAAAATGCTGGTCATTGTTTTTAAAAGATGAAACATGCGAACAAATCTTTCAAACAAAACCAATGATTTCATAGTAATTATTATGCTAAACATAAAAATATTGGTGATTTGCTTACAAAGGCTGTTTGGCCAAAATAGAAACGGTAAGATCCCTGCTGTGATTTTAAATTTTAGATTTACAAATACGATATCAAACCACCTACCGAATTACTGTCATAACAAGAATGTCAATAATTATTTCACATTCAAAACGATCTCAATATTTAAAAGAAATACGGAAATTCGCAGAACCCTGTCGGTTCCTCCAAAGGAGTCGGCAATTTTATCAATAAAATAGAAAATAAATGGTAAACAGGCATAAATCCTACCAGTGAGCTTAGCGAGCGAAGCGACAGGATGGCAACGAGTTTTCTCGATTTTCTCTAAATCGCTGTCCAGCCAACATCAAACTTCACATATCAACTTCGGAGTGTCCATTAAGTAATTCCTAACATTTTTAACCATTCAACTACCCTAAATTATCTGTATAACCACACTTCTTCACATCTCGTTTACAACCAGCGGCCATTGACAATCTGCGTGACGTCACACCCACTGCAGCGAATAATAATTCTTCAAATTAATAAATATGCTATTATATATAAAAATATTTACCAATGAATTGAGTTTTTATTTATTTTTTACTGTTTATATAACTCAAAAAACATTAACTAACTCTATCCCTTAATATAAATTGGAATGTTTTGATTCAAAGAGAAAGGGAGATAATCGTCTACTTTCGTTTGTGGTAAATTTAAAAACAGAGAGTGACAGTCGTTTCTAATAACTGATTCAAGACAATTGAAGATGTCCAGCAATTTTGGAGCTTCTGTTCAGTAAGTGGATTTTTTAAAATCAATTACTAATGCCGAAAACACATTAAAAGAGACCCAAAATGATTATTTATCATTTGCTGCAGTGGGTGTGACGTCACACAGATTGTCAATGGCCGCTGGTTGTAAACGAGATGTGAAAAAGTGTGGTTATAAAGATAATTTAGGGTAGTTGAATGGTAAAAAATGTTAGGAATTACTTACTAGACACTCCGAAGTTGATATGTGAAGTTTGATGTTGGCTGGACAGCGATTTAGAGAAAATCGAGAAAACTCGTTGCCATCCTGTCGCTTCGCTCGCTACGCTCGCGAAGCTCACTGGTAGGATTTATGCCTGTTTACCATTTATTTATTATTTATTGATAAAATTGCCGACTCCTGTGGTTCCTCTAAATTCAGAATTACGTGGCTGATGGGTGTTGCCTTTAAGTAAATGTATTTATCCTCTGGGCCATCTTTCTTTCGAAAATGGAACTTGGAAGTAGTCCCCCGTTGACTTCTTCGCGGCCATTTTCATGTTTTTGTTTACTTTAACATGATTTGCCATCATTTCTTCCGATTAACCAATCGGAATGCGCGTAACAACAGCAAATGTTAGTGTGTAAAAATCAAACCTGAATCGAATCGAAATCCCGGAAAAACGTACCGAATCGAACCGAAAGATTGTGAATCGCGGTTAACCGATATTTCGGTTAATCGTGGCAGCCCTAAATAAACCATAAATCATAAATTTTATTTTTAAATAAATTAGTAATGTTTTTGATAGTAATGGTATGTCCATGCGGCGCAACCTCGAAAACGATGTTTTTGCAACCTATGTGTAACTGAGAAAAACTCTTTTGATATGATTATTTGACATCCAAAAATCCCGTTAATTCAGGTATGTGTCGGGACACAATTGTTCCATAAAATATGAAATTTTCACTTCATTCTGTAAGGCCATAATACAGAAGATTCTCATCAGAATTTTTTTAAAAATCGGGGCGGGCGGGCGGCTTTTATTTTATATTTTTTATTTTTTCAATTTTGCAGATTTTTTATTGACCTAGTCAATCGGTGTAATTTTATCTACAATACCAGAATAAAAGTCATAGTAAAGGTTCCATTATCTCTTACTTCACATCATCACCAATCTTTTCAACCAATGACCCTTGTTTAAAATATATACGCGTGTATTACAGCAATTATCATCTTTTCAGCTGTCAAAATCATGTTGACATTTGCGGGATTTAAAACGAAAGTAGAATGATAGATGAATACCGATCCCGATCAGAATTAAGACGAAGAAAAACAGAAATAAAAAAAATCGAGGCGGGGGTTTAAAATCGGGGCGGGCGGGGATGAGAATCTAGGAATATTTTTATTATGGCCTAAGTTTATGAAAGTTTATCGTAAATTTTACACGGAATTTCCAAACAAATGAGGCCTTGAAAATGACGTCAAAAGGGCCGGGGGAGGGGTTTCCATTTCCAACATTCTATAAAGTTTTGCCCCTGAAAAAACTGGTATAGACTTTAAATATGTTGAAACTTGCTACAGAGAAATAATATGCACCCTGAGTACTTGTCTTTTAATGTCAAAAAAGATTCAGAGAGAAAAGGGATGCGCAGTTTAAATCGATTTGCAGTCAAGGTGTGAAAAATCAATCACGTCAAAAAATGACGTTGATCATGCGTTGTAGATATTGGACTCCCAATTGCAAAATATGCCGAAACAATCAAGCGCGGATTTCTCCCAATGTATTAATCCATTTGGATTATTAAATTCATTGAAGGCCACTTTTCATGACATTGTAAAGTCATACTAGTATAAACAAAGGGGGTTTAAGTCCTTACTCAGCTCCAGAGAATCTCATCAAAAAGTGTTTGAAGTAGAAGAATCGGACATTAAATAAAAAACGATGACGTTATCGGACGTCATGAAAATAAACGACGACAGCGCCGGATGATCATATAATGTAGTTTATATTTTGTAATAATTTGGCAAATAATGAACGTATCAGGCTAAAATTTCAACATTTCTTTATTTTTTGTTGTTTTATGTTCCATATAATTTTTGAAAGCACAGACTACATAGTACTAATTTTATAGCTTCAGTCCAGTGAGTCCACAAACTTTTTGATAACCCCTCGTACATGTATCAACAATTGTGATTTTCCTTCAGGACTTCAATTTTTATTTACTTTTTTCCAGTTGCTGAGTTGCATGAAATTCAACCAAAGGTATTGTAATTTATTTTTGTTTTTCCAGTTTCTTTTCGAAATAATAATTTGTAGTTGACTTTATTTTCTAATTTTATTGTGTCCTGAACTTGAGTCTGTTTCGCTACATCTATAATTGCAAGTAGACAAGTTTCCTATTACTGTTTTCCCTCCCCCTTTTTTTAGAAGAATCTGAAAAGTTTGCTTGAACAATTGGATGAAGCTGTAAAGAAACTTATTGAAACCAAGTCAGAAGAAGATCTTGAGGACGAATCACATCTTCCAAAGTTAAAGAATTTTTATAGAAGTGATACAAAATTTTCAGATGAAAAGATCCCCTTAATTCAGGAATGCATTCATGAAGTAGTAGAGGTGAATAATTATTTTGAAAAAAGAAAACGTAGATCAAAAAAGGTCGAACCTATATGAGGAGGAAAACATTTGTGTGGTATATACAGTGCTACTTCTGTGTAATGCTACACTTGATAACCCTCATCAAAGCATAGGACCGGTCACGGTAGCCTAGTTGTAGGGCATTCTGTTTTCAGGATGCCTGGGTTCAATATTTATCCCCAGCGCTGCGCCAAACCAAAGTCTTAAACATAAGTAGTGACTGTTCCTTTGCATAGCTCAGGCACTAGAAATGAATGTTATGTTTAGGATAAGACCCAGAAACCTAGATCACAAGACACGATAGGTGTTGGCAAGATTAAGAACCATCACCACTCAATGGCCCTGAGTGCCAAGGCTAGGTCTAAGTTAAAGCCCTTCACTCGCATATGGTACTGTCTCTATACAAGTGTGAAAAACTCTCAAATGGGATGTAAAACAACACCCAATCAATAAATCATTCAATCAAAGCATAGAGGAGAGAGTCCATTCCATTCCATCGAGCAGGCTTTGTAATCAGGAGATACCAACTACAATTTTCGTTCTAGGTTTGTGTCAAACCTCAAATGTTCCTTCAAAAAGGGTCCAACATGACATTAAATTGGAAGTCATGGGTCTTTCATATTTGACCTTAAAAAATGCATGTCCATTATCAGAGTAGGGGTTGGCATGATAAAAAGTCCTCACTGCTCAATGGCAACAATTGCTGAGTATAGGTTTAAATGAGTAGATCAACTGGTACATGGTGTCCTTTAATATGAGAGAAAAATTCTAGAAGGGATGCAAATCAATAAATCAATTAATAAGTCCACTTCAACTTAAATTTTTGATTTCAGTGAATTTCTTTGCTTTTCTGATTGCGCGCTGATGGAAGTGATAATTTTGAGTCTTTCTATCAATTTGATCTTAGAAACAGGATACAATAAGGAACACTCTCCATCATGTATAGGTCGAAAAAAAAAAAAATCTCAAAATTTTGCGACTGTACCTTGCCTTTGAAAGCTCAAAAGCAGGATGGATCAATTCCTTACCCTTGCAGAAGTTTGGGTTGGCCATATCTGCAATTGTCGCAATATCTTTATAAGTCGCCCAAGTGGCACAGTGGTTAGAGCATCTGCTCTAGAGTCGAGAAGTAAGGAGTCAATCCTTAGGTCGCGGGGTGGGTGGAATCCCATTATCGGACGTGGAGACCGGTCTTTCAGATGAAACCATATATACCAAGGTCCCTTGTCACAGTAAGAGCTTAAAATCCCTCCCTCCTCAATGGCCATGAGAGCACAGTATAGGACAACATTTGCAGCTCTCCAACGGCAAATAGTGGCGTCTCTATATGAGTGAAAAATTCTTGAGAGGGATGTTAAACAAGTACAATCAATCTATCTTTCAATCTTATATGAAATTATAAGAATCAAACCTAAGATGTTTAAGGTAGGTAATGACGTCCACTGTTCCATAGCTAAGCATTCGGCATTACAAGCCTTTTCAGATGTGTCAATAAAATATGAGGTCCTTTGTCACAGTAAGCATTGGAAATATAAAGATCCCTCACTGCTGCGGCTGTAAGCGCTATGCATAGGTCAAACTGTGTGGCACCTCGTCTAAAGTAGGTGAAGTCACTATATGAGTAAGAAATTCTTGAATGAAATGAAAACCAACATGCAATCTATCAATTTTCTCCACTTCACAGTACTGCATGATGTATCTATTTATAAAATTTGTTTATCTTTTTTTCATATCTAAATATCTTTTCTTTCAAAATAAATGTTTGATTAAGTGATAAAAGCCCCATCCATTCAGGAGAAAAAAATCTCAAAATAAAGTGCGGCATTACAAAGATGTAGCACTGTATATTGAATTACCATTCACGACTCTCCAATACTTTTAAAAGAGTGATTAGATTTCTGTGAAGGTAAATAATCTATTGTCAGGAGAAAGAAAAACCTAGAACCGAGGAATTTGGACTTTTTCTTTCATTATTTCTGAAACAGGTAAATTGCATAACATATGTAATGTATAACAAATGTAGATCAGATGCGATGAAAAAATATGCCCGTTTTTAGCTCTACTGGTCAGCGACCAGAAGAGTTTATTCGATAGTAATGCATCCGTCGTCTGTCTGTCTGTCTGTAAACAATTTTTCAAAATGCTACTCCTCCTACAATTTTGGTCTGATTTCAATATAACTTGGCACACAGGTAGAATATACTAAAATAATTCTTTGCAATCCATCGGTTTTTGATTTCGATGAATGATGTTGCCATGGTTACTAAAAATAGCATGGAAAGTTCTTTAAAATTGTATTAAAAAGAACTCGTACAGTTATAGTCTTATTGCTATATTGCCACAAAAAGTGACTTAATCAAGGATTATTATTCTTTTTATTGCTGTTTTAAAGTTTCAAGTCCCAACTGCTACTTTTCTGTTCCTTTGTTATAAGTATAAACCAGTAGAGCTACAAGTCTCAACAGAGACTTATGTTTTTTTTTTTTATTAATTGAATGTACAAACTATGTACTTGATGTAAGATATCTAAAACATAGAAAATTATCATTTTCTATTTCATCAATTTAATTTTACTTCATGTTTGTTTTTCTATAAAACAATCTTATCAAGGCAAAATTATTCTCAGGCAGCTGTCCTTGATATTTAAATGATTAGCAGCTATTTTTCACTCAAATTATACTAGAAGTATTCCAATGATAATTTTTATCTTGTAAATTTCAAGATCGTTACAGTTGGAAATACACGTATTTTAAAATATGAATTTTTGTCCATGTATATACAGTATTCGTTCATTCACTTCATTGCAATATTACGAAGTGCAGCTTTTGTGTTAATATTGTGCAATGTGATGTCACTTAAATTTTTGCAAACTTTTTTAGCATGTTTAGTTAGCCTTTATACACATGTATATTGATTAATTTGTATGAAAGTGACGATTAGTCTGTTGTCTTTTAGCTGCAATAACGCAACCCTTTCCGATATATTAAAGCTGAACACTATTAGTAAAAAGGCATAGTTCGCCATATTTCCCGTTCTTCAATGCTCTCCCTACAACCCATATGTAAGGAGCAGATCGCTTATCAGTTCAATGTATTTTACGGTAGAGATCCAACGAGTGTAGATGTAATTCGTACACACCTGTGCTACTCGGTTGCGATGAAATTATCAAAGTTAACGTATGTTTTCCAAAACGGGACTGAGGTATCATGAAAAATACAGGTCAATACATCATTTTCAAACAGAAAATTCACATTAAAACAAGCAATAACCACAAAAAATCTAAGAACACGCAAGGAGTACTACAAGTCGGCCACAAGTTTCGAGAGTGCAATCGGGTGTAACGAAATTGAACGGTTTATATACCCGTCTGACAGTGCATATTTAATGTGTTCAGCTTTAATAAGAATTTTACTTCACATGATTTCTGTAACCATGGTGTATAATTTTTGACTACTGGTGATTGCAGGAAAAATAAATGTCTTTAACATTCAACTTCTTTCTATAAAGATTGATTCTTTATTCACTATCCACAACCTCACTTTTTATACGCCCGTCTTAAGACAGGACGTATTTTGTTATAGGCTTCGTGTCCGTCCGTCCGTCTGTCCATTCCTGTCTGGCTCATAACTTGAATACTATTAGGCCTAGGATTATCAAACTTTGTCAACTCATACTTCTTGGGTAGACGGTGTGTCGCGCACAAAAAGTAGGTCGCTCTGACCTTTAATAAAGATGCTATAGCCAAATATGGAAAAATCCTGTCCGGCTCATAACTAGAAAACTATTAGACCTAGAGCTTTCAAACTTGGCAAAAGTATACATCTAAAGTAGAAGGTGTGTTGCAGCCTATTTCAAGGTCACTGTGACCTTTAATTATAGTGAATTTTTTAAAAAAAACTAAGTCTTTTAAATTCTAAATTTCATAATCCTAAAAAATGTAAAAATATAGTTGTATGCTCATTAAAAAACGTTAAATTAAGTAAAAACTTGTTTTTTCATTATATACTTTACAGCAATCTGTAACAAATGTTTAGGCTTTGAGAGGAATTCAGTTTGTCCCATGGGCTTAATTATCAAGCACTGGTCAAGAAGAATTTTGATAGCAGAAATTTGCATGTCAAATTAGAGAGAAATTAATGAGTTTATTGTCAGGAGCTAAGAGCACTCTAGATCTGATGCAGATGTTATCTTAATTTATCTCTTGAGAGTTGGGCAAAAAGAAATGGCCTCATAGTTGCTTGTGCTAATTAAGAGTTCTTGATGGCTAGTCCAGGTAAAGATCTTTAAATAGTTGTAATGAAATTAAAACAAATTGATGTTTTAGTGTATGATTAAAACTAAATTAGTATTGTATAATATGATTAAAACTAATTCTATATGTGTTCATTTTAAAAAAAAAATATATTTCAATTTTTATATATTTGCAACAAAGATGCTATAGCAAAATATGGAAAATCCTGTCCGGCTCATAACTAGAAAACTATTAGACCTAGAGCTTTCAAACTTGGCAAAAGTATACATCTAAAGTAGAAGGTGTGTTGCAGCCTATTTCAAGGTCACTGTGACCTTTAATCAAAATGAATTTTTTTAAAAACTATGTCTTTTAAATTCTAAATTTCATAATCCTAAAAAATGTAAAAATATAGTTGTATCCTTATTAAAAAACATTAAATTAAGTAAAAACTTATTTTTTCATTATATACTTTACAGAAATCTGTAGCAAATGTTTATGCTTTGAGAGGAATTCAGTTTGTCCCATGGGCTTAATTATCAAGCACTGGTCAAGAAGAATTTTGATAGCAGAAATTTGCATGTCAAATTAGAGAGAAATTAATGAGTTTATTGTCAGGATCTAAGAGCACCTCTAGATCTGGTGCAGCAGTTATCTTAATTTATCTCTTGAGAGTTGGGCAAAAAAAAGAAATGACCTCATAGTTGTTGTGTTAATTAAGAGTTCTTGATGTCTAGTCCAGATAAAGATCTTTCAATTGGTGTAATTAATTAAAACAAATTGATGTTTTAGTGTATGATTAAAACTAAATTAGCATTGTACAATATGATTAAAACTAATTATACATGTGTTAATTGAAAAAAAAACATTATATTTCAATTTTTTATATTTGTTACAAATTGCAGTCATGTCTCACTAGTATTATTTGTTATAATCAATCCCTACACTGTAAGTCTCTTAGAGATGTATAGTAAGAAATGGAAAATAGATAATTGAAATCTGTGTCAATCTGTTAATCAAGGATACCTGATTTTCTTGCATCCTAACCAATTCATGATTATTGAACAATATTTGACGGGCGTATCATGCTGTGGCGGGGCACTTTATTTAACGCTAAAACAAAGTAAAATAAAACTACCTCTACCAATTGTCTCCCCGTTGCCATGAAAAGTCTTGCGTGATGTATTGAAACGTGCTTAAAATTTAGAAAGGCTTGATAAAGTAAATGTGTTGGATAAATAGCTAAATACCTTAAGTTTGTTTTAAGGTGTCATTAAAATCAATGAATAAATCTATCGACTATGAAATATTTTTCATAAACAGCAATATTTGTGCCAAAAAAGGGAAAGAGTTGGGTTTACTTTATACATAAAATGACCCTGTCTTTATATCAATTAATAAACTATGACCATCTTTCCCATTTCATATATCTAGAAAAAGTATAGACGTAGGGCTTTCATTCCCTGTAATAAAATTTCTTTTTAAGAATCTTAGTATTTGAAAACGGGCCCTCAGAAAATGCAATGTTCTCGAATTTTGCTAAGAACAGGCGTATTTGACTACCTTCTGCAAAGAATTTAAATATGAGCACAGCCCACAATGCAAAAATTAAAACGTTTTTAGTCTTGAATTCAAAATCACATCTTTCATTATGTTATTACGTATATTGGATAAGAGGTTATGTACTATATTAAATATTAAAATTTCGTTGAATCATTAAATACCACAGACCCTTTCTGTTTCATTCCTAAGTTAGTTAATTTATTGTGTAACTTATACGTTAAAGTTTACTACTCAACATAAACTTGTACAATTATATATATAATGCCAAGATTCTAGATACCCAGCATGCGAGTTATATCACCTTCCTAGATGATACCGTCAACCTCATAAAAAAATTTTCTTTGCAAAGTTTGTTGGCAAAACACGATACGCGATTGATACAATGCAGTTCGACACATATAATATAAATTATATAAAATACACCTCACAAAAAATTAAAACTCGTTAAAGTACACAGTTGATCAAGTACCTATAAAAATTGCTATGGCGGTAGCTGGCCTATCTTTTTATACCCCCGCAAACGAAGTTTAAGGGGGGGGGGTATTGGAATCAGCATATCCGTCTGTCTGTCCATATGTCCGTACGTCTGTAGACAAGATATCGTCCGGACTGTTTCTCAGAAAGTATTGGATGGATTTGTCTGAAAATTTGTACACTTATTATTCACCATATGAAGGTGTGCACCTGGTATTTTCATCATGATTGGATGATTTTTCTGCATTTTACAGGTGTTATTTTTTTCTTTTTTTCTTTTATAGTTTTGTTTGGCCCATAACTAGAAAAGTATTAGACTGACAGTCATCAAACTTGGACAATTTATGCATCTTGGGTTGAAGCTAGGTGGGTCACAACCTATTTTAAGGTCACCGTGACCTTTAATTTAAAATTAATTTTAAAAAGAAAGCTGTCTTTTACTATAGGATTACACAACCCCAAAAATTCAAGAATGTTTCTGTATCCCTGTTTAAAAATTTTAAATTAAGAAAATGATATTTTTTCATCATATACTGCAAGTTTACAGCAATCCATATCAAATGTTATTTTATAAGAGATAATCTACCTCTCCCAAGGGTATAATTATCAGGCACTGGTCAAGGAGAATTTTGATAACAGAAAATTACATCCATTGGCATTAATCAGTGGACATGCATCCAGTCAAAGATTAATTAATGAGTTCAATGCAGGAAAGCTAGCTGTCTCTATCATTTCTGTTAGCTGTTATCCCTGATAGGCCCTATGGGGGAATTAGACAGAAGAACTGCTGGTCAGTTTAAATAGCATATGTTATTTGATGGACAGACTTCTATTTCTAATATCAATTTGTTATAGAATAAGTTTTCAATACTAATTACTTAATGAAATTGATATATTTAAAAAAATTAAATATCAAGTGACAAAGTGACAAAGATTTATGCACATATGTGTGTGTTTGTGGGGGAGAGGCATTTGTCAAGCTATAATGCAATTATTTTATGATTATTTGTTATAATTAATGGTTATACCAAAGGGATTTTTAAACAAATATCAAACGGAATAAAAAAAAAATATGGAAATCCTTTTAAAGGTTGCCATGATATCCTCGCACTCTAAATTTTTTATGTTAATTGAATGAACAATATTTGATGGGAGTATCATGCTGTGGTGGGGCACTTTGTTATTTTTACAATGAATTTGATATAAAATTATAAAGATTAATTTGATTCTGTATTATATTTCTTTTTTCAACAATTAATTTGCAGAATAGCATGACAAATAATTGCAATTTCTTTTTTTAATGAAATAAAAAAAACTGTTACAGTGTATTAGTATTGATGTTTTATTTGATTGCACCTTAGACTCATAAATTGAAAAAAAAAAATTAATGAGCATCCAATTATATTTTCACTCGAATTGTTTTAAGACAATAGTGAACACCTCTTAATAGATCCATGATATTGTGAATTTGCACTTACTCTAAAAAACACAGGGGGGGGGGGGGTATTTGTCCCTATTGGACAGTTCTAGTTTATAAGATAAACTTGTTTTCAAGAACGGCAAAGTCATGATTAGGCTAACTGAAATGGAAGCATTCTTCGAAGTAGGATTAGGTCGCAATTATGAATAAAGTTTTATCTACGGATATGTAAGAAATTTAATGTTGAAGAGCAAGGTCTAAATGTGAAACTCGGATGAATGTTGTGGACCAAAGGCTTTCTGATAAAAAGAAATATCCGTTATCTTTTTTAGCTGTCAGCTTTGTCCTCTGTTTTTTTAAAACATTTTGGGACTTTACGGAAACCAGTCGAGTGGGTAAATGTGATTGTTAATTATTAATTAAATTAAAATTTAGTTAAACACTTGAAAATTAAGCACTTAACTGCTTAAACTGTTTTTGAATAGAACAGTTGCAATAACGGAAATGGAAATCCATTTCTTGAAACATGTGAACACTATATAATATATAAACATTTTATAAAAGTTTTGCCTCACTTATAAGACAGTTGGCGTACAAGGCGTGGACAATCCCACGATCTGATATGACATGTTTCTCAATTTTCAAAATTAACGGGAAAAGTTATATTTTTCTAAAATCACATTTTATTTTATTTTACTGAATGACTTATCATTTGACAATCTTTATTTCAAAGTTGACAGCTAAGCATATTTTGTTGAAAATGGGTTTACTAGAGCCATAAAAAATGAATTTTGAACATGAAGGGGTCAAGTCTCCATTCTTCGTTAACGCTTAAATAATGGAAACGTAGATGTGAAATCTATTTTATTTGTGAAAAAATTGAATCAGAACCCATTCTATATTAAAATCGGACATTTCTGGAAAAAAATGTACGCTTCATCAAACAGGTTCATTTAAATCAAACTGACAGACTTCGACAATGCATATACTTAGTTGCATAGTGGTTAATGCGGTATGTCTTGTGCCGAACCCTGAGATATGAAAAGAGTTCGACTCAAACATGAGGCTTTTTTTCTGTTTGTTTGTTTGTTTTTAGCTCACCTCAACGAAGTTGGGGGAGGTTATGTAATACCGTCGGTGTAGGTGTTGGGGTCCCAGGTTAAGTTTTTTGAAGCAGTTTTCTTTTTAAGTACTTCTATGTCCTATATTGATTAGACATGCATGGAAGATGCTTCTAGTGTGTTTCATTGTATCAGTCAAAGTTTCAGATGCTGCAATTTCAGCAAAGGAATGACCAGGTTAATGTTTTTGGAGCAGGTTAACATTTTTGGTGCAGTTTTTGGTGAAGGTTACATTTCCAAGTAACTATAAGCCCTATGTTGACCAAACTTGCTTGGATGATACATCTAAGGATGCATACTTCTGGGCTTGCTTCGGATGCTGAATCTGACCTACATTTTCCGGTTGAGTGAACAGGTAAAAGTTTTTGGTGCAGGTTCATTTTCAAGTAACTATAAGTCCTTTCTTGACCAAACTTGCATGGATGATACATCTAAGGATGCATACTACCACGCTTGCTTCGGATGCTGAATCTGACCTATATTTTCCGGTTGAGTGAACAGGTTAAAGTTTTTGGTGCAGGTTTCATTTCTAAGTAACTATGACTTCTTTAGTGACCAAACTTGCATGGATGATACGTCTAAGTATGCTTCCGGGCTTGCTTCGGATGCTGAATTCGACATACATTTTTCAGGTAATCGACCAGGTAAAAGTTATGGGTGCAGATTAATTACTTAAAAACTTAAAGGCTTATATAACATTTTATAAACCAAACCAAAGTTGCACAAATGTTGCATCAGGGGATGAAAACTCTCAAATTTGCTTCAGTTGCTTAATTAAGGTCTTCCATCTTCAGCGGAAGACCTTATTGTTTTTCTTAGGTTTCTTTTCCACTATTTTTATTATTGTTTTTTTTTCTTACCGATTTTGTGCGCGCGATTTCTCGAGAAACGGCTCGATCGATTTTCATGAAACTTTCAGGTCTGATAGAACATCAAAAAATCTAGATATATATTTTTTTATTTTGATGACGTCACTTCCGGTTCGGAGTTTTCGTCGATTTAGTGATTTTTAGAGGGTCACATTGTCCGGCAGTTTTCTCAAAAAGCACTTAACACAGAAGCCTGAAATTTTCAGTGGATGCTAGAGCAACTTTTGGAGAAGTGCACTAAGTATATCACAACTACCGGAAGTACGAAGCGCCGACGCTCGCTATGGCCCGAATATAGTCCTATTAAGAATTTCAAATTTTTAAGCACCTTTTCAACGATAACTTTTTACCTAGAAATATTTTGTTAAAGCATGTAGAACAAAAAAGGTGTAGAATTTCAAGACCTTTCAAAAGACATCTCGAAAAAAGGGCTGGCCCCTTAAATCAGGGGCCTGTAGGGGCCGAAAGTTTTTGCTTTATATCTCAAAAAGTATTGAGAATTTGTGATACGTCAAAGAAACAAAGTTGTTCAAAATGTCAAGCTCAATCTATTGAAGTCGTCAAAATACGTCCGGCGTCGTCACTTCCGGTCAAACCGGAAGTAGTCGGAAAACACGTATTTTTGCCGTTCTTGACAAGTTTTTTGGTAACATATGTCTCTGGAAGCATTAAAATTAATTTCCCGTCCGTCGTCGTCACTTCCGGTCAAACCGGAAGTAACAGAAAATTGCTTATTTTTGCAATAATTGACATGGATTTAGAGGAATCAAACCATTTTTGGACGTTATTTCTCATTTTTGTTAAAAATGAGAGCCACTTCCGGTCAAACATGACGGAAGACCTACTCGTTGCTTTGCAACGAGCTTTGCTCTAGTTTTAATTACATTTTCATGAAGAACTAGTTTAAATTTTTTATGTAGGTCTATTTCAATGTATCAGATCAAAATTGCTTAAATATTTTCATTTCTGGAATGTACACTTTTTGTTGGTTAATTGTGTGACTATGCCTTACTTAAAGACAACATTCGTTGAAGTGAGCTCTGTAATCTCCGATTACCTATGTTTTGTTTTATTATTTCTTGAAAACATGAGTGAAAAATAAATTATTAACAAAATCTAAATTCAATGAAATGCAGAATTAAACGAGCAAAAGATGATATAAACCATAGAATATAATGTTGAAAAATAAAGCATTCATGAAC
This sequence comes from Saccostrea cuccullata, assembly GCF_032062105.1. NCBI lineage: Eukaryota > Metazoa > Mollusca > Bivalvia > Ostreida > Ostreidae > Saccostrea > Saccostrea cuccullata. The sequence goes on along the minus strand of NW_026918869.1, from coordinate 317 downwards.
TTTTAGAATTGAGAAGTATATCTTTTCTCTGAGCGGGGGATTGTCCTCGCTTTGTACACCCCCATTCTTTATTTTCCTGTTCTTGTAATTTTAAATGCCTTTCCTCTATTTATTGTTATGTACATTTCAAAGTTCTGAACCATACACGTTACGTTCATTAACAAATTCCTAACTTTAATTACCAAAATATAACACAAACGTATGGCACGCAAAATTCACAACAATGAGATGAACATAAGTTTCAGAGTTGATAACTAGGTTTATCGACTCTAAACTATAGTTTACAAACCGTGAACTATAAATAACAATTCGTTAAC
>NW_026918868.1:0-14857 GCF_032062105.1 Saccostrea cuccullata | reverse complement strand
AATTTGTCCCGTCGTTCCCGCTTTACAAATTAGTGAAGGCCCAAGCTGACAAACTCCATACAGTGTCAATTCTCCGGGACTACTTTCGTTCCCTACGAATAATGATATGGAGTTGTAGCTTAACGTAACGTAATACTGAGCTGTCTGGAGCTTGCCAAGCTGATCAAACTCCATACAGTGTCAATTCCCCGGGACTACTTTCATTCCCTATATCCCGATATGGAGTTGTAGCGTAACGTAATACTGAACTGTCTGGAGCTTGCCAAGCTGATGTCGAGTAAAAAAAATTTAGGTCAATTTGGGAATTGATATCAGAATATCTCGAGAAATATAAGGAATTACGAAATGAACTTTGGTAGTAATGAAGATTATTTATATTTGAATAGATATGGATAGAAAGTAAAATTGTAAAGCATTTGATTTAAAAGAATTTTATTGGCGAAAGTAGGTACCCTAAGAGTTCCATACCACTCTCTACCATCGGCTCATACATTCGTCTGAGAGAGGAACGAACGACAACTCTGCATAGGAGATTGGTTCCATACCTTTAATTTTTTTTTTGCAACACCTCAATTTTTTTCTAAGCGATCTAAAGGCATGTGGTTTTGGGTGTAAGAATGCATGCAAAGTAAATAACTTATAAATTCAAGGCAGATCACTCTAACTACAAATAAAATTATTTCAGTGCGCAGGGACGGATCCAGCCATTTTTGGAAGGAGGGGTTCCAGGGTTGTGTCCCTTTAACCTCCCCACTACACACTCTCAAGCAAAGATTCACACACACGTATGGAAAGATCTAAGGTTGTGGTAAATAATAACTTTGTTTTAGGTCCCTTTTTCCTTTGAAAAGGAACCTCCAGTCCAAATAAAATAGGAAACACAGTTCAAAAACTACTGAAGCCTGAAAACTGAATGGATTTGCAGCATTTTCGAAGATTACAAAGAATTTTCTTTTAGATTTTGAAAAACTTTGAGGTTTAAAATAAAGAGTTAGATTTAGTTCCTTCGAAAGATATAATCAAAAAACGGTACATTATATAGCTAGGTCGTCAAACTTTAATTTACCCACCCCTCCCACTTTCTGCTATGAGTTCTGCAAACCTTTCAGAGTTATCATTCCTTTTTCACTTTCAAAGCATTCCATTCCATATATGCTCTTCAGACAGTTGACGCGACCTGCTCTTGTTGATGAATGTGGATCAAATAAATTTAATTATTATTAAACGAGTGTAAAAATATATTATAGAAAAAATAAACATATAATTACCAGTAAAAAAAATCCTACTTATTAATGATAGATATAATGTTTTATTTAAAAGAAATCTCATGAAAATTCAAATGAGCAAATGAAAAATAAATGATAGATTAAAAAAAAAGATCCCTTGTTTAATTAATTTATTTTTAAATGTGTAGTACAAATGCACTGTATTCTAGTATTTCTTGTCAATAGAAGTTACAATTATGTGCAATCAGTTATATACATCCTTGTTCGTACAACACTTAAATATATCGATCTTGATATGATATTTTTTAAAATAATTTAAAGTCGATGGATATGTTCTTCTATCCCTTTGAATTGAATCAAATGTTCATTATAGAAGTGTCGGACTGCGACCCCCACCCTCTGATGCCGCTCCAATGACCAGGATGGTGGCTCCAGTAGCCATTGTTAGCATGCAGGTTTGTCCAGAATTCAGGGTTCATTATGCAAGTATTGTGTGTACTTCTGCTTGTGACATTTCCTCACCACCAAGGTGGTAATTGTGTGCTGAGTAATATATACACATATAAACGAGTCGATTAGCATCACGTACTAGTAAGGGTACCCAATTACCACCAGCGAAAAATAAGCATATTGTGTAAATATACATTAATTGACTCGAGAAAAAATAATCTCGGTATGATAATTATCATTTTGTATCAGGAATTTTGATTTAAATAGCCTACAAATCTTGAGTTTTCTCTCCGTTTACGGATATATATAGCAGCATTGACACTTTGGATTTGCAGAGAGCTTTGAATCAAGTTTGTGGAATTGAAGTTAATTTCCCTTCCCGTACCTTAATTCAAAATCAGCTGATTTGACTTCTGAAATATACACTTTTAACCCCCCAGTGAACGCTCAATGTTATAATTATTTATTCCTTGTCAAGCTCTGTTATAGCGCTAGAATTAGTTAGGCATGTCTTGAATGAAAAGAAAAAACAAAACCTCATTATGATTTGCTGCTTTAAATTAAATAAGCAGGAAACGCACACTTTAAAAAACAAATATCTATACGAAAGGGAATTTCACAGTTATTTCATCTCAGTTAGATGATTAAACAGAAACGTTCAGAGTTAAGCTCTTCTGTAAATATTTTGACAAAGGTGAATGGGTTTTTCTTACGCAATTTCAACAGATCAAGAGGAGCTGTGAAGCATCTGTCTGGGTCAAAGGTCATATACTACAAAGCCAAAGCGTAAAGTGTGTTTGTTCATTGATTTTATGTAACATAAGTATAGATTTGTTAGATGATGAAGTTATATGGACTTGTCAAATATAGAAAATCGATCCACGTGGTGTAATCATTAACGAACCTGCTGTTGTGATTGTTTGACAAAATCCAGTAAAAGAGTTTCTTGTTACATAGTGTTATCATCGGTTCCCTCCAATCTCCCAATCGCAGCATTCGGTGGGGCTCTGTATGAAATCAATAAGAGGACGCGTCTGCTGCTTCGTTGGTGCATGGTAGAATTAGTTGTCCGTGATGTGAACTGACCAAGGCACTATAATCAGCTATCAGGATATTTTAGCAATTCCAAAAGGTCAGTTTGAACATTTGAATTATGAAGTAAATTTCAAGTAAACATCATAATTAATATGATAGTGAAGTTTGGAAGGGGAAAAATTATCATTTAATATGTGGATTATGGCGAGGGTGTTTTTTTTTAAAGATCAAAATCATTCTTTGTTTCAGTGCATAGTAACTGCATTAACCCTTCTAATTATTTAAATAATCATGTTTTCGTCTTAGGACCTGGCATCTGCAACACAAATGTTTATCGATCAGGAAAGATGATGTAGCTTTAATGTCCAGTTCAATGTAAAATCGCAAAAAAAGGCTAAGTGCTCTTATAAAATGATTATTGTTATTAGGAAAATGTACTTGTAGCCTTTTCTCGGTTTATTACGATGTATAGTGCTTTTTTATACTGCCATTTAGCTACCCGTATTTCAATGAACGAATGCTCGAAATTAATCACCTGTTGATTTCAATAATTTCAATCAATCACCAGCGAGCTGTTTTCAGGCATGTTCGAAACAAATCAACTCAACAAATATTATGAAGATTTTAAATTAATGAATGTATATTCCACTTTGTCATCAAGTCAAACATTATATTACTTATTATGCACATACTAGTAGTTAAAAATAAATGCAAATTCCTATAATTGGAAAATATATAAGAGGCAGAGGGGATGCATTCTTGTAATTTTTATTTGATTAATTAGGCATTCGTTGCTTTGACCCTCAACCCTCGTCGCTTCCCATTGTCTTTCAGTAAGATTCGGGTAATAAATTAAAGGATGTCATTGTATTTAAAACTTCGTTAATAATTGAAAAAAAAAGTGTTAAAAATTCAAAGTTAGTATAATACATTTATGTGGAGGGAGGCGTAATTAATTGGTAATCATTATTTTTGACATTGGGTATAAATTGGAAAAAAAAGTTGTTAATTAATGATCATCTATTGTAGACCCATTTAGTCGCGTTAGTCGAGAACCCTCACCACGTCTTCTTCAATGGTTTATCCAATGGTAAATTTAAACTATGCCTCATTCTCGTGTCCGTAATAATTTAAATTATAGTTTATACTGATATGTGACATCTATCTCCTCAAATTACTGTCCTCCACGGTAGCGTAAAGGGTGTAATTTATAGAAGAGTATGCGTGTGTGTGCGTCATAAAGGAACTTCTCCATTTATTATGTTACCACATGCTCAGTCCATACAGTCAGGACAATTGGTGGATTATTATCATGAGATGGTCTTATAAGCCGCAACCCCACCTGCAGGGAACTAGCATGTCAACCCCTCCCTCCCCCCTCAATTTTTGTTTAAAGTAAATTGTCTTTTCTTATGCTTTTGTGTATCAAATCTGTAGAATTCATCTACTTAATTAATTCTTTTTATGTATAATTATGGAAACTTTCTAATTACTGTACTTTATATATAGAAAATATGCATTAATGGTCTGTTTGACCTCTGATAATGTCAAGCAATTCAAATCTAAAAATTCTGACATGCTAAAAGGACATGTCGCTATTGCGTGATCATATTATTCCTTAATCAGGTGTTAACAGGTATAATCATATATAACCAGGGAAAAATTAAGACTAAGTCCAAAGGGTCCAGTAAACGAGCTGAAAATGTTTGCAGCATTAAATCATTCCTAATCATACGATTTCCGTCCTACGGCTATTTATTCTACTATGTTTTTATTTGGTTGAGTGATAAATGATAAGTAACGAGGCACCCGATGGCGTGATTCCTTACGTACTGTATCAGTCTAGGGGCCATGTGACTATTGCATGTCTTGTGTACTCAGCCATAAAAATACACGTGAACTAGTACACAAACAATGAAACTGAAACAGACAAGACAGCGACACTGCTGCCATCGCATGTTCATTTCATTTCAGTTAAATTTATATTGTGCATGGATCATTTGCTTTGCTTTTTTGTATAGCTTTGAAGTAAGTTTAATATATTTTTTTTCACATGTGTGTGCAGAATTTGCAGGAATATGATATGTAATTTACAAATTTTTTATGAATTTTATCTGCTAAAGTTTATTTTACACCGTATATGAATTTAATGCCCTTCTGAGTACTAGTGATCATTATAGAATAGTTTTAAATGGTAGTAATCTTTATTTATTCGAATAGTGAGTATTCAAATGTTCCCATGTTACAAATCTGTTAATTAAAATATAACAAATACAAAATTGAATTTGTATGACGGGGAATGTGTCTTTTTGTAGTCGCGGTGTATAAAATGCATTTTCCCGTCTGAAGTTAATTTTGAACGCAGTGACTCAGACAATCGGCTGATCTTGCACTTTTTTTAATGGGGCTCCAAAAAGGGGTTCGCAATGACTACCAAAATTTGCTGTACGTTTTCAAATAAATAAAAGCCTGGAAAAGATAATGATTTACAGATATATCAGGAGTGCGTTCGCAGCAGGGACCTAGATGGTATTTCTATAAAAATACAGCCTGAGATTGTTAGATCAAATCAAATCGATGAACTATATGCTAGGAACAAACCAAAAAATGGACAAGAATATTTTACACATGTCAAAAAAATATTTTCAGGCCAAAATAAAATTATAGTTTGTTTGGAATTGCCTCCCGCCTCATTGAAATGCCCCCTCCTGAAAAAATTTTATTGACCAAAAGGAGGAAGAATTTTTTATTTAAGGTAAGTCACTCCTGAAATTTGTTAAATCAAGGATTTTTTGAGAAGTATATTTTGGTTAAGTACTGATAAAGTGTAACTCAAAATCGCAAAGAAAATAGGGGGTCAGTGTGCATCCTACTGATCTACGGTACATTTAAGTTGACCTTTTTGTACTTAAATTTCATCTCTTTGGTTAATTACTTTAACCCTTATCATATTTTATCAGATGTAAGCATGGCAATAAATATTATCTTATTTTACGTAAAATAGTTTGAATAATATTTATCATAAAACAAATCTTGCAAATTAATGCGCGTAAATTATTGTGTGACCTTTTTGCACTAAAAAATAACATATTTGGGGTATTAAGAAACTTAATAGGCAATAAAAAATTTTCTTATATCAAACTTTTTACGACTTAAGTGCTGATCAGTCACAAGTATCGAGTAGTTTAAAATAATGAAAGAAAAAGGTGGGGCCAGTGATGTTGATATTGAAATATTTGTCAAAATATGTGATTTTCAGGCAAAAAATGGTGTAAATTTAATCTTGACTTCTTTAATATATTTTCATTTTTTGGAAAAGTTTGTTGAGGGAAGGTGTAAAACTTAGTCTAAAAATATGAATTAAGACCTATATTAAATATTTTTAGCAATATCAAAACGGAAAATATTCTCTGAGTAAAAGTATATGAGGCTAAATTTCCATTACATTAAATTTTATAAATGGGTCATTTTCAAAAAAAGTCCACTTTTTTGTCTTTTGATCAGAAAAATAGGAAAAACATTTTTTAGAGTGAAAGTTTTTTTCCCGTTGGTTAATATACATGGTCATACAGCTTATAAGTTATTTTATGATCATCTCCCAGGTGTTTTATAAAAAATATCCTATGCATTCCGAGTAAAATTTAACAGTAAAACCATGTCACATTAACAAAAATTTTATAACGTGCTTATTTAAATGATAGGGAAAATATTACAATGTGAAGATATGTACAAATTTTGCACCTCATATTAATTGAATTTATTTACAGATTAATTTGATATGATTGTTTTACTTCTGCTGCCCACTAAATACTAGTATTGTGCATTTAACGTTCAGGAAGTGACATGTCCCTCCAGTTTATGTCATTCCTGTTACCAAAAAGAAAATGTTAAAATAAAAGTTATCTCACTTTCCTAGGAACTGTTTTCATGATCCACAATATATCATCATTTTCTGTTGTCTCAAGTTTATGAGCGCCATGATTTGAAAGTGAGTAAAGAAAGGGTTCAAAGGTCGATACGTTTGTCTTATTGGTAGAGTATAATGAAAATATGTCCTATCTGTTACCTTCTTAATATGCAAGTACTCTTTAAATTGTTTATTCTGCTAGAACAATTAGATTAACTAAGCTACAAAGAAATTGTTTCAATGTCTCGATGATGCAAAAAGAGTACGTTATACTAACTAATTGGTGATTTATATGAGAAACGTCCATCCTGTTATTGTCATTCCTGTTACCATTAATATGGTAACAGTAAGGAAAACTGGACTTCATATCTTGAGTTTTAACAATAAAAACAATTACTTTTATTTTTCTAAGTAATATAAGTTTAATAACACATGTTAAAAAACTTCGTAAATCATATTGAAATATGTTAGTGCTTCAAATAGTGCCATTACTACTTAAACATGCACTCTTGTAACAGAATGGACAGAAATTGTAACAGGAGGGACAAATTATCCTGGTATTTATATACCGATTTAAGTTTTATCATTTGTTGTTCTTAAAATTATGAAAAATTCTAAGTTTTGCAACAGCATAGAGTACCTTTAATAAACAAAAATTGAAGTGATAAATATTTTAATAGCACTTTACAATTAAATTTCGTAACAGGATGGACATAAATGTTTTTTATTGTCTCGAATTTGACAGATTTGACAAAATCATGTTTTTATTCTACATTTATTTCTCTTTTTCTAACCAATAAAGTTAAAAAAAAGCCAATTTTTCTTTAAAATGTAGATTTCATTGTCCATCCTGTTACTGTTTTGTCCTTCCTGTTACCCGAGTCCTTACTGTTACCAGTATATTTTCCTAGTTTAAATTGCTTTGGCAGAGCACTGTTTAAATAACTTTCTGTAACTGTTTATTCTAATCACAAAAATAATGTACAAGAATGTTTTTTTCAACTATATCATATAAATATTCAGCAATAAGGCTTTTCATGAAGAAAAACCCATATATTTTGCTTCTGTTTGGTATATGGTAGTTTGACATGCTTTTAAACGCTATGTATTAGATGAATGTCAAACATCTTGGCATTCAATGATATTTTTTTTTCATTTTTTGACGATATACAAAAGATTATTTGATAAAAATTTTGAAATAGAGTTTTACAGCTCTTTTTATGAAAGTAACAGGAAGGACATTAAAATTTAAATGACTAAGATAAAATGTCAATATTTTTTAGCTCACCTGAGCCAAAGGCTCAAGTGAGCTTTTCTGATCACATTTTGTCCGTCGTCCGTCCGTCTGTCCGTCTGTCTGTCCGTCTGTCCGTCCGTCTGTCCGTCCGTCTGTAAACTTTTCACATTTTCGACTTCTTCTCAAGAACCACTGGGCCGATTTTGACCAAACTTGGTACAAAGCATCCTTGGGTGAAGGGGAATTTAAATTGTTAAAATGAAGGGACATATCCCCTCGCAAGGGGAAATAATAAAGAAAAGACAAAAATAGGGTGGGGTCATTAAAAAATCTTCTTCTCAAGAACCACTGGGCCAGAAAAGCTGAAACTTATGTGAAAGCATCCTAGGGTAGTGTAGATATTAAATTGTTCAAATCATGACCCCCGGGGGAAGGGCGGGGCCACAATGGGGAATCGAAGTTTTACATAGAAATATATAGGAAAAATCTTTGAAAATCTTCTTCTCAAGAACTGCTGGGCCAGGAAAGCTGAAACTAATATGAAAGCATCCTAGGGTAGTGTAGATATTAAATTGTTCAAATCATGACCCCCGGGGGAAGGGCGGGGCCACAATGGGGAACCAAAGTTTTACATAGAAATATATAGGAAAAATCTTTGAAAATCTTCTTCTCAAGAACTACTGGGCCAGAAAAGCTGAAACTTATGTGAAAGCATCCTAGGGTAGTGTAGATATTAAATTGTTCAAATAATGACCCCCAGGGGAAGGGCGGGGCCACAATGGGGAATCAAAGTTTTACATAGAAATATATAGGAAAAATCTTTGAAAATCTTCTTCTCAAGAACTGCTGGGCCAGAAAAGCTGAAACTTATGTGGAAGCATCCTCGGATAGTGTAGATTCTAAATTGTAAAAATCATGACCCCGGGGGGAAGGGTGGGGCCACAATGGGCAAACAAAATTTTACATAGAAATATATAGGAAAAATCTTGGAAAATCTTCTTCTCAAGAACTACTGGGCCAGGAAAGCTGAAACTAATGTGAAAGCATCCTAGGGTAGTGTAGATATTAAATTGTTCAAATCATGACCCCCGGGGGAAGGGCGGGGCCACAATGGGGAATCGAAGTTTTACATAGAAATATAAAGGAAAAATCTTTGAAAATCTTCTTCTCAAGAACTGCTGGGCCAGGAAAGCTGAAACTAATATGAAAGCATCCTAGGGTAGTGTAGATATTAAATTGTTCAAATCATGACCCCCGGGGGAAGGGCGGGGCCACAATGGGGAACCAAAGTTTTACATAGAAATATATAGGAAAAATCTTTGAAAATCTTCTTCTCAAGAACTACTGGGCCAGAAAAGCTGAAACTTATTTGAAAGCATCCTAGGGTAGTGTAGATATTAAATTGTTCAAATCATGACCCCCGGGGGAAGGGCGGGGCCACAATGGGGAACCAAAGTTTTACATAGAAATATATAGGAAAAATCTTTGAAAATCTTCTTCTCAAGAACTACTGGGCCAGAAAAGCTGAAACTTATGTGGAAGCATCCTGGGATAGTGTAGATTCTAAATTGTAAAAATCATGACCCCCGGGGGAAGGGTGGGGCCACAATGGGCAAACAAAATTTTACATAGAAATATATAGGAAAAATCTTTCAAAATCTTCTTCTCAAGAACTACTGGGCCAGGAAAGCTGAAACTTTTATGGAAGCATCCTTGGGTAGTGTAGATATTAAATTGTACAAATCATGACCCCCGGGGGAAGGGCGGGGCCACAATGGGGAATCAAAGTTTTACATAGAAATATATAGGAAAAATCTTGGAAAATCTTCTTCTCAAGAACTACTGGGCCAGAAAAGTTGAAACTTATGTGGAAGCATTGTTGGGTAGTGTAGATTCTAAATTGTTCAAATCATGACCCCCGGGGGAAGGGCGGGGCCACAATGGGGAATCAAAGTTTTACATAGAAATATATAGGAAAAATCTTTGAAAATCTTCTTCTCAAGAACTACTGGACCAGAAAAGTTGAAACTTATGTGGAAGCATTGTTGGGTAGTGTAGATTCTAAATTGTTCAAATCATGACCCCCGGGAACTAGCGAGGCCACAATGGGGAATCAAAGTTTTACATAGAAATATATTGGAAAAATCTTTGATTATCTTCTTCTCAAGAACCACCGGGCCAGAAAAGTTGAAACTTATGTGGAAGCATTCTTGGGTAATGTAGATTTTAAATTGTTCAAATCATGACCCCCAGGGGAAGGGTGGAGCCACAATGGGGGGATCAAAGTTTTACATAGAAATATATAGGAAAAATCTTTGAAAATCTTCTTCTCCAGAACCACTGGGCCAAAAAAGCTGAAACTTATTTGCACATGGAAGGATCCTGGGGTAGCTGATTTCAAAATGTCTTAATTATGATCAGTTGGGTGGGGTGGGGATACATAATGTATTACAAGGGGGAAATCTGGTAAAGAACAGAATGGTCAAAGCTTCTCAGGTGAGCGATGTGGCCCATGGGCCTCTTGTTAAAAGAAATATTTTCTTTTATGCAATGCAGTGGATTTTAGGAGTTTATTACTATATCATTCAAATAAAGTTGAAAAAATCATAGTAAAACCACTTTCATTTTTCAAAAATATGTCATTCAAAAAATAGACTTTTTTTGAAAATGACCCATATGTGTAGATTTGCAGAATTTTCGGCTAAATATCCTTCCACCAAGAGAAATAGTCCCTCATAAATCTTGCTTCTTTGTAAATTTTTGAGCAGTTTTTTCATTGAATGTTAAAAAATTTACATTGTTGAATTTAAATATGTTATAAAAATTGAATTTTAATAAGTAGTTTTGAAGTAAAAGCTTCTGCGTGAACTTTTCTAAAAAGCTGACGAGTGACTTACCTTAATTAATTTTTTTTTTGCCCATTACATGTATCACATGCACCACACAAAACACTGAAATATAGTGTCAGATTTATGTAAAATTACGTTTTCAATTAAAAAAAAAATAATTTCCCTCCCTTCCTCCTGTGTCTGAAACCCTTCAGGCGGCAATGCAAAACAAACAATTTTTTAAGGATGGCCTCATTTTTTTTTAAAATAAAAGTCTTGTTATTAAAATCGGGTTCAATATTACTGACGACATTATTACGTCATGAAAGAAAAAAATGACTGCTTTTGTTTTCAGTTCACTGCCTCACAGAAGGTATGTTAGTTTAATTAAAGACCATATTATTATGCATTAATCATCTAAGACAGCCGTTCAGAATATCATATTATAATAGCATTTATAATTGGTGAATGCCTAATTCATTAGGAAATCGGATTTAAAGTAACACGGTATCTAGGAAAGGGTCATAATATTATCACTATCAGTTCATTGCAATCGATGACAATCGATCTACAGTTTTGTTTTTTGTTTTTTCAAGATGAATTTTACATATTCGTTCGGATATGCGGTCTTTTTTTTTTATTAATTGACTGGGTCGTGTCCCTCCGTTTTATTTTTGAGGAATGCTCGTGTAACAAAATCTCTTCAGACATCACCCTGGATAATATAGAGTAGATCAGTCATTTTGCAGATCCGATTTTTTAGGCCTATATCGTCGTTGCTACAGTACATTTACAAGACTCGAGAAATCCCCATTTTTCTGTCAAATACATCGTTTTTCCTTATTTATGATCTTCATTATAAAAGGAGACAGCATTACATCCCCCGGGAAGCATTTGAAAGCTCTGTGTCTCAAAAGTTCAAATTTCACTGAATTAACATTAAATTGTTTACTTAGAAATCGAGTAGCCAGCTCTCCTTAGTTGGTACATGCAGTTGTCAGTGAGAAGAATTAAATCTGTTATAAAGCAAATAAGTCCCTACAGCATCAGTCTTGCCATCGTTGGGACATACAGAAAATTAATAGATTTGCTCTTGTGTGTACAATCGATAAGGTTAAGGACTGGACCAGATTTATTTCAATTACATGTGCTAATGTTACAGAAATGCATGATCCAGTCCATTGTAATCTATATAGAAAAGTAGGCTGGCATAGCCTAAGTATGGCAATGGATGAAAGCTCTACATCCACTTCTATTTACAGTAATATTGTTGCATCTGAACCATAGTAAATTTATTGTATTTTGTCAAAATTTCAGAGTAAGAAAGATCGAGAATTTATGGGAGGATGACAATCAAGGAAATCTACAGCTCACGTGTTGAGGAAGATTTCCTCCCCCCTCCCCAGACGTTACAGACACTGGACACTGCGGCATCAAAGAGAATGGCGGACATTCTCACAGAATCAACCTTCTCTGGCTCAGTTACAGAACAGACGACTCGTATTCCAGTGTTGACTTGTGAAAATGGAATCCTTCCTCAGATTAATTCACTGAAAACGAAACCAACAGTGACGACAAAACAACGTCAGAATGGACATCTTAGATCATATTCAGGAACGCAGCATGGACGTTCAAATCAGCAAAAGCTTGACATGGACTTAAGCTTTCAGCATGATAAACACTGGATGGCCAAATTTTACGAGTCTTTTGAGGACCCGCCTCTTTGGACATCTATAATGACGTATATTAGTTTTCTAATACTCATTCTTGTGGGACATGTACGAGAGTTTCTGAAAAAGCTAGGAATTGGAAGAGTTAAAAACATATCGGAACCTAACATTCCGGTAAATCTCCCTTTTTATTGCTCCTTTTTTTTTTTATTTATTTGTGTTTTTGACAACCTTGTATTGACCATGGCCAAAATATATGGCACAAAATATATGTGTACTTCTGGAATATTGTTTTAATTTCCATTCATTGTATAATGCCATTTCTTTTATGATACATGTATTTAGAAAAAAAGGGGGGTTAGAAGAAGCTATGTTTTGATTAGATCGTATTTACAATTTTCTTTAGAATTTTTTAAATATTACAATTTTGTTAATTCTAAAATGCAATTAAAAAACGATCGTTTTGTCGTTTTAATACTAAATTTAAGCGATAAATAAAATTAACCGTTTTCCAAATTTTCTAGGCCTGGTAAGATTGTAATCCACAAGTAATACCCTTTTTGAAATTTTGCATTGTATATTGTATTTTGAAATTCGAAACACAAAAAAATTTAAGTACCTCCTTTGAGTCTCATTGTAACTTTCTGTTTCCCCTTGTAGGGATTTGTTCCCCTGTACCAGACCTGGGAAAGCTTTTATCACTGGTACATCTTCAGAAGAGGCAAGGATACACTATACCGGACTATATGCAGTGTTCCTGGAGCAGAGATGGACGTCATGGATCGCGTAACCGACGATCATTATTGGACATTCCGGTAATACTATTTCTGCACGGAGAGCTATCTACCCAGATCCCCTCTTCCACATTTTTTTCACGTTTTTGAAGTCTGTCTTTTATTTTATAATCGGAGAAAATGATTTAGGGTAACCACAAGAAATTTTTTTTTATCAAGTGAAGAGAATTTTTCTGCAGAAAATTGAAGAACTTCGTCATTATTACATACCCTACAATAATTACAACTTTGCTCTAAATACTTCGTTTAAAAAATTGAAATCAGTTGTTTTTTATTCATTAGAAGCTACAGGCATTTTGCACTCCTTTTTCACCCATTTTCTTCAAACAAATACGCGTATTATGTAATCCTGGATACAAACACCTTGGAGATAAGAAGTCAACATTTTTGATTCAATAATGCAGTGAATTGATTTCTTAGATATACGGGGACCTCTACTAGAGCCATCAACTTTGGGTCCTACAATTACCCGGGATTTTCTCAAAACAGTGGACCATGTGCAGAGGCTGTAGAAAAGACGGTCGAAGAACTGGGGAATGCCATTTGCGCTAGCAGACAAGAATTAGGTACAGGAACAGATCTTCCCAATGAAGTAGACAAGTTATGTGTACTTGTTAAAGTTTCTTTGTAAATTGAGATAATCATACTTCCTTTAGTTTTTTATGGGTTTTTTTCCGGAGGGGGGGGGCTGTTTATCGAGGAGCTGAAAAATTACCAATGAATAAGCTAATATAACTGAATTTTCGGTGATCTGCTTTGACTTTATTTATTTCAATACTGAATAGAAATATATATTGTCAAACTTTCACTAAGGTCCACAATCTTTTAAACTTTTAACTGCATTTCATTTATTCACAGGCTATCTCCAGATTCACAAAGAATTAGACGAGCTTGTTGCCGATTATCTAGGTGTTGAGGCTGCAATAACAGTTCCAATGGGGTTTGCTACCAATTCTATGAACCTTCCAGCACTTGTGGGCAAGGTAAATAAATATTTACTGAAAAAACAGTGATAACATGTGCTATCATCATTTTGGTCTTGCATCAACATCTTTATCGTTGTTTCTGACCAGTCTATTAACTCTGTGCAAGCAAAGGGAGAAAGTAGAAATAAAACTAAATCTCCTGTATGTTTTCTCAACCTGCTATCTCGAAGTTGCTGAGATATTTGATCATCTTTTCATTTTCTAAGTAATATATTTACAAAGTCAAATGCACTTTCTCGGACACCCCCCCCCCCCCCCTTTTTAGAGACGCATTTAGCCAAGACAAGGAATTTTAAGAAAAATACAGGAATTTTATGTTGCAAAAAGACATTCAGAGGTATATAGTGTATATACTAAAAAAAAGATTTTAGAATGCCATATACTAGTTTTTATAGTTACTTTAATTTTGTGTACGTTATGTTGGAGAGAATTTTCGTTCCAATATAGATAAGTAACTTGTTTTACAACCACAGAAGGCCCTGCTTGTGTATGTAGTATTTCTTCTGACGCTGGACACCCTGCATGAGCCTGTGTTCTGTTCTGTTTATAACCCATTCATGAAAAAAAACTTAATCATTCAAGAAAAAAAACTTAAACTGCCATTCCATTAAAGTACATGTATTTAAAAAATTATTTACACTACTCATGTGCGATAAAACTGGAATCTACTTTATACAGCGTGATACCCGGAAATGAATATTTGTTTGATCAGCATTCAGCTAAG